>NC_073358.2:42305000-42597500 GCF_027580225.2 Misgurnus anguillicaudatus
CACGAGGGTCCACGTACAGGATAAGCACTGCAGGAGTTTTGTAACCACAGGCATTTTGTACACGTTAGAGATGCTCCGATCAGCATTTTTGGGGCCGATCACCGATTACGATCACCAAGATCATGATCTGCCGATCAGTGCCGATCACAGGATGGCAGTGGAATGGGAATCTTTTATCTATAATCTAGCAGAGTTTGCACCATTTGTAGAAATGAAACTAACTATAAATTAGGTATATTATTGTTTTAATAGAGAATCAAATAAATAAGCACAACAAAGATTTCTTCTTGCAAAGAGAAATGTAATATGCCTTTAAAAAGGTTTATGTCTGTTGAAAGTAATTAAAATAAAACACTGCACAGTCTTTACTGTATGAATTAAATATACACACATTCGTATGAAGTACAACAGTTCTTCACTGATGAGTAGAGAGTAATTTTATTGAGAGATAAATTAGGATACTGTAGCTTTAAGACGTGGGAGAGATCGTTCTGTTCACGTGCACTGATGACAGGCTGCTGTGTATGCGTGCGGCGGGTGTCCGCAAACAAGAGCAGCTGTGAGGAAAATGGAAGTTTAAACCTTCAAAACTTTAAAACGAATGCAAGGAATAAACTTTCGGCATGATGATGCAATTGTCCGCGATAGATATGTGTTGTATACGCTGTTTGATTAGGGATGTGAAGACGCATCGCGCTGAGGACCGGAGCACGTCCTCATAGAAAATAACAAAATGCAGAGAGAGAACAGGGGTGCAAACTTGTCACCTTTCGGCGAAATTCGCCGTTTTTTGATACGAAATAGGTCATTCTTGTGATTCGTCTAGATCCGATGAGTTTTTGAAAATGAGGGGTGAGGGGGGTCTGCGACATGGTAGCAGTAAATGAAATTATGAAAATCATGTCCAGCTATTGTGGTAACGATGTCAAATTACTAGCCAGTTTGGCGGGTTATGTTTTACAATTTATAGCCACCTCATTTGCTGCCGAAGTTTAAGCAGTCTGCAGATTGAGTGCACATACTTAACTCGTAGTATTTTCTCATTTGAGGTTACGCGCCCACGTCACGTTGCTGTGCGCGTGGTCATAAAGCTTAACATTTGTTCACGCACCGCAGTTTTAAGTTAAGTGATTTTAAGCCGTTGACAACAGTGCTATATGCGCTATATACCTGTTTCTGTTTAAGAGGAGTGTGCAAGCCGCGTATCCGCTTATATAAGAGCGCTTGTGTCTTGTCACCTTTTTCACCCCTGATGAGTTTGCACCCCTGGAGAAATCCAAATCTGCACGTCACACATGAGCAACGGGTTACAAAATGCTCGCACTGTGTAAAAGGTCTCTAATTGCAGCCGCATCAGGAACGCAATGATGACAAAAGTAAACAGAAAGATCGGCTCATGAGATCTGCAAATTTAGCGAGTGCCGATTGCGTCACTTAATGCCGTTATCGGCCGATTACGATCTGCGGCCGATCGATCGGAGCATCCCTAGTACACGTAGGTCGCATATGCCATAGAGGAGAATGTAGTATGTAGCCAAAGAAAAGGTATTGAGGTTTGTCACACTGCGCATGCGTCAAATGTCTGTGTTCACGTACGAGTCAAATAAACTATGGCTGTGTCCGAAACGGCATACTGTGACAGACAGTAGGTACTGAATTAGATTAAAGGGCACCTTTTTCATTGCTAAAACAATGTAATTGTGTGTGTTTTTGGTATAATACAATGCGTTCGCAAGGTTTATGGTTCAAAAACACATTATTTCCTGCCAATCTGTACGTTGTGATTGGCTTGAATACCTCTGACAACAGCCGGAAATGTGACGCTCCTTACCATGTTTAAAAGATTCGGTCACAATGCAATGCTAACAGTAGTTTACTTACAGAGTCCAAAGTGGGAGGAATTATGATAATGTCGGTCTTGTCTACATCACCAATCCCAGGTAGTAAACTGTTCCCTACAATCCATGTGTTTGTTGTCCAAGAAAATAGATTTACAATGGATGACAGTATCCTGCTGCTTTCTGTGTCAGAAATGTTCATTACACACAATAGATGAAAACTCCTCACTACTATTAGTATTAACTGAATAAATTTTGCAGCTGCACATTTAATTCATTCAGTGAGGACTGTGCAGTGTATTATTTGTATTTATTGCTATTGTTAAATCATGTTCACAGACAATTTCATAACTAATATATTTACATTTAATACAGATGCCTGAAAAGTAAAACAAGATGAAAGTCTTATGGTTAAGTGGAAAAATTAAAGATTTGGTTGCTTGTCATTTTTATAGTGACAGCCAAAATACATCGGCCTATATGTAGCCTAATACATAATTATCCAAAGATGATGAAATTGTGGACAAAAAAGGTAGCACAAATTCTGTTATATGGAAGTGGTTTGGCTATCTAAAAAAACAGACGAGGCACAGATTAAAATTTTATTTAATGAACCCTCATATTTTTGTGGCTTCAGTCATTGTTGGCATACTCTTTTAAAGCTGGAAGCATTAGCATCTTATATTAAAATCGTATATCGTTATCGGTCAACATGGATTTTTTTTCGAGATCACATTTTTGCCATATCGCCCAGCCCTAGTAGGTAGTATGATTATGGATAGTATGAATGAATTCGGACGCACTACATCCGCCATGTTGATGCATTACGTGACACATGTCGTCATATAAACAAGTTTATTGTTAACTAGAAATGACGTTAAACAAGCGCAATTTAAGCACGAGGGACAGCCATTTAATATGTATTTGCATTTGAATAGAGCCACGTTACCGCATTCAGTACCTGGGTGATTCTCACGAAAACTTGGTTGTAAAAATGTCAAGCGTAAAAATGTCAAGCATGAAAATGTAAAAATTGCTTAAATTTACTTTTTTTCCCACCAGACATTGAAAAACAAAGTCTGGAGTAAATGGGAACATTAATTTAAAAACTTTTACTTATCATTTAACACTTTTTGTAACATAATTTAAAAAATTAGTCCTAAAAAATCTCATTACCACAACAGTCAGAAAACATCAACACTGACAAATTTTAAAAAATGAAATGACGAACCTGAAAGAACATAATTTGGAGATTGTGCACATGCATTTAAAATCAAAGTATTATGCTTCTATTAATTAAATTAACATTTAATAAGCATCTGTTGCGGTAATGATAATCAAAATGTTGTGTAAGCATTCTGACAAGACAATATTTCAAATTAACTGTAAAAAAATGATCTTACCTGGTAGCCATCTTGAAGTAACTGGTCCATGTGCTTGGTCACTCAAAATCAAACTTTATTAAAATTCTGTATGTGTGCTTAAACTGTTCTCAAAAAGTGTTGCGGAGGATGAGAACATCAGGCATGGACACATCATTTTCCTAATTTTTCTTCATTATTATTATACATGAATATTCAGTAAATATTTTTTCTGTCATCTAAAGTAGTCTAGCAAAACATCCATTTATTTTTTTCTTAATATTTTTGTGTTAATTTGATTAAATTACAACATAACGCATGTTTAAACACAGGTGGACACATTGCGGTAATGAGAATTTCAGCAGAAAATGAGATACAATTTACAATTATAAATTCTTATGTTGAAATCATACATTGTGCAAGGTAGAACACAGTATTGTGTTAATTCTGATGCTTTTTAATGTTACTATATTACACATTTTAAAGCTAAAATCATTAGTGCCGTGGTGTTTCAATGGTTTCGTGAGAATCACCCACCTACTGTCACAATATGCAATTTCGGAGCACCCGTTGAGTGTACATCAGTTGTACACTCATTATTTCGGTGCATTATGATATTGAAAAAGTGAACTGGATAATGTCCATTATTAGTACAATGCTATATTTTCCTGCACACCTGAAAATAAAATATAAGTATCCAAATATGTAAAGAAATGTGTGTCAAAATTATACAATTTAAGCTATTAGTTAAGAAAAAACTACAACAGAGGAGCCTGTTATGGCTGTTGAGTGAAAATAAAATCAAAATTCTCAGTTCTTGGAATTTCAAAATCTCCCATGCACAGGCTTGCATCATTGTTTTTGAAGGAAGTGAATGTGCAAGTTGGCCAGAGTCTGCCCTTGGGACAAATTGGGGGAAGGGTTGCAATAAATGCAATGCCGAAAATACAACCACTGACTGCTCAGACGTATTAGTCATAGACCCAGTGTTGATGTCTCTGGTTTGACATCATGATTTAGTAAAGGCGTGAGCATTTGTGACATATTCTTTTCTTAGTGCTTGAATGTCTGTGATGGATGATGGCCACTAGTGACGAATATTGATTTGTGACTCAGACCTGTAGTGGAAGAGCTCTGATTGGTTGATATTTGAATCTGAGATTTCTGAGGTTCTTGGTTTCCAATCAAACGCTATGGTATTTTGGCACACATATACCTGTCACTTAGTAACATGGCTTTAATAATACAGTATGGAGCCCAGTGTTTGTTTTTATATGTAATTCATATTTATCCTGAATTAGCATTTACCAAATTATTGATTTTGCATTTACCAAATTATCATGTTCATGGCCATTTTTGTTATTGTGTTGGTTTCCCACTTATCCAGTTAACCACTGCAAAAGATCACCCTCCCAAATAATCTACTCTAGTAAAGTAGAGAAGCCGCTCAGTAGTGTTTCCCAGTCATCTGTTTTTACCCTGGAAGTAAAACTCAGCTCACTTGTTGTGGTTTTTGCATGCGTACGAAAGAGGAAGTTGGCGCATTTACAGTCATGCATAAAACGATGACATTCAACTCTCACTACATTGGCCTTATAAGGAAGAACTGAGACACATTTGTTGTTGTCTTTACATTGCGCACATATCAGTTGATTAAAATAGCATGAGTACCTATTAACAACTACTGGGTTGAATACTAAAATATGCTATATGAAAATAAAAATCTAAGCCAATTTGAATTTTATTGTACGCTGAACTGAAACATATTTCAGTTTTGTACGTTCAGCGTTGTTAAAAGTGTGTTTTCCAGCCATACAGCTGCATTAGAGTTATTGTACATTTATGCATTTGGCAGAAGATTTTTATGGCAGTTGTCTTTAGAGTTCTTCATCAGTGTGTGTGTGTTTCCTGGAAATCGAACCCAAAACCTTTGCACAGCTTACGCAATGCACTACTAATGGCGCTTTTCCATTGCATAGTACCCCACGGTTTAACTCACCTCACTTTGGCTTGGTTAGCTTTTCCATTGAGTTTAGTAACACTTCAGAGTGGGAGGGATTATAGGCGTGTCGTTATATTTGCGCTGCCTACTGCTGTGACATCATACAAGTGAGAGCGTTGTTGGAATGCTATACATTCCCATACGTTCATTTATTTCTCATTTCAGCCACAAATTAAAATTGACCACCACAAATAGATGTTTGTACATCACGTTTATCACTACCGCTGTCTCACATGACAGTTTCTGTACAAACACCTGTGGCGTCAGTCAATGTGATCCGATGAGCCACATTTAAGTTGCATTTAAGCATATGCACGCCGCGATTGTGCCACCACAAACTGCAAGTCTGGAAAAAAACAGGTATGGTGTTCCTGATTTTCAACCTGTGGATGTTTTTCATTGCTAAAAGGGAGTTTGGGAACTTACAGCAAAGCACAGATGACAACAGGTTTACTCGAGACAGCGCAAGCTAGCACAAAGGTAAAGCTAATCTTTTACATTATAGTGATGACACTGGTAGTGATGATTCTCTCAGACCAACGTTTTGGTATCAGCTCGGCTCGCTTGGAATCCCAATCAAGGTGATACTAAAAAAATGTATTGGGTACTACGTACTGCACCCAGTGGAAAAGCCCCCAAAATAAGGCTGACCCGACCCAAACCGTTGGGTACTATGCAATGGAAAAGCGCCATAATTGAGCTACACACACTGACCAATCATCATCAAGCTGTTGGTTTCTTGTCATCCACAGATCCTCGCTGGGCATCTGTGAACAGAGGAGTTCTGATATGTGACAATTGCTGCGGCGTTCACCGCAGTCTGGGTCGCCACAACTCGCAAGTGCGGCATTTGTCACACACACCTTGGCCGCCCACCCAACTGCAGGTGAGCCCACCCTCACAATTAAATACTCATTCATTGGGTTTGTTTTATAGACTGGCCTGCATGGATGTTTGAAGACTACTTGAATGCATCTACCGATACCAATGAATGCATCTACTGATACCAATAGTTTTGCTTATTACTCCTTGTTTCAAATTATGGTGTGAAATCTTAGGAATGCAGAGCGTACAAACTGTACTTCGGTTGTCATTGTGACCCATTCAAAAAAGCTTTAATTAAATTAAGAGTGTGGGTCCGCATTACTGGTGTGTTTTATGTTGTAGAATAAAACGTGAAAATATCTTGGGCATCTTATGTTATCCCATAATCTTATTAAGGGAGATTAACCAAACCCCCATTTTAAAAACCCATTGACTTCTGGACATCATCCTTGTGGCATTCTATAGGTAATGTGCTTCTACAGGTTCTTTTCTTTACACCTGTTTAGGCACCTGACTGATGGCTTTCATTCAATAATGTCACTTTTGGTGTAATGTGTCCAAGTAGTAAATGTTTTTTGTCACCAGGCAGCTAAGTTCCCCTTGCACATTCCTATTTTAAGATTAGTGTTTTTCAGAATCAGTAAATCGAGTCCTTTGAACATTTTTTTAAAGAGGTTTGTTTGCAAGACTCATTGCAAGGGCCATTACACCAGTAATTTAGTCAAAGACATTTATAGAGCACGCTGTCATGCTGAATTTTTGTTTCATGATGTGTTTGTATGGCCCACGTTTCTTTCTCACCTACAGATGGTGCAGATATTATACAACAATGGTGCTAATGCAATTTGGGAGCACACACTGCTGGAACCCTCATCCGTAACGAGCGGAAAACGCAAACCCAATCCTCAGGATAAACTCCAGTGAGTTGCTTTTAAAAACAAATTAAACATTGTAATGACAAATTAATTTTGGCGAAAAAAACGGAGATACTGCCATCTCTTCCAACTTGACAATGATTGACTGGATGTAATAGTTGTATTTGTTTCTTCCTCTGAAAAGTCCCAACAAGGCAGAGTTCATCAAAGCAAAGTATCAAATGCTGGCTTTCGTTCATCGTCTACCTTGTCGAGATGATGACAGTTCTGCAGCCACAGACCTGAGCAAGGTATTGAAAGTGATTCCTGTAAAAAAAAACAAAAGGGAGGGGCGTTCACACTTTAACTCTTTCCTGCCATTTAAAGGTGCAGTGTGTAATTTTTAGAAGGATCTCTTGACAGAAATGCAAAATAATATACAAAACTATATTATCAGTGGTGTATAAAGACCTTTTTATAATGACCCGTTATGTTTTTATTACCTTAGAATGAGATGTTTTTATCTACATGCACGAGGGTCTCCTTACTTGGAAGTCGCCATTTTGTGCCGCCATGTTTCTACAGAAGCCCTTATCGGACAAACTTTTTTTGCTAAGTTGTCTCCGTCAATGACGTTTTTTCCGGTGGCGGCTACTGTAGCTTCTCTATGCGTTTCAAAAGCGGGTGGTGAGCAGTGGACTGAGCCGTTGGTTGCAATTCGCAACCTCACCACTAGATGCCACTAAAATTTACACACTGCACCTTTAAAAAAAATAAAGTTTCTATCCAGCACCAGCTTTTTTGATTTTCACAAAAGTGTAGTGCCTTCCAGATTTTTTTAAATATATAATCATACAACATATCAAATGAAAGAACAGACCCTTTGCTTTCAAACTAAATAAAATGTTTCATCATATCTTCATTTGTTCTCTTTTATCACCTCTCAAATATGAATAGGCTTTTTTAAAAATACCAAATGTTGAGATAATTGCATTTTTGTAAAGGACTTTGTTAGAAATCAGATTCGAATCGATGATCAAAATATACACAGAGTTTTACTGGTTTCGGATCAGTGGAGGTATCAGTGTTTAAAAGTTGGATGAGAGCGCCACCTAGTGGATAATGGCAGAAATATGGATTTCCGTAAAAACTCGTTATTGGCAGGGAAGCATTTTTTCTTAATTGACGAGATAACTCGTCAATGGTGGGAAAAGAGTAAAAAATAACTAACTATTTTAGCATTCACATTTAATGAATAATAATTAACGTTAATTCTACAACATTCAGGAATCTGCAGAGATAATTTTTTTGCAGTATGTTTGTCTTTCATCAGCTGAAATCGAAACGCTCTGAAATGGATCCCAACAATATCATTACTCGTATCTATATTGTTATTTTTGCTGTGTAGACGCCGCTATTCTCCTTCATTTTTTAATAATTTTTATAGTCATCATTATCGTACATACTATTGTGAAGGACCCTTAACACTTTGTATTCTGCATTCCCCTAGGTCTCTATTTTTTTAATAATTTGTGCATCCTTTATGGTAAATTTTTTCATGGGTGACATATATTAATGAATTGCACAATTGACTCCCTGATAAGCCCCACCCTAAAAACAGTACAGACTTTTCTTATATTGCCAGCTGTTCTTATCCAAGGTCTAAAATCTATGGTAATGTTTATTTATCCAAAAAGGTGTTGGATGAGAGTGAGACTACAATCTCAACAGCTGTTTATGAGCCCTGTTTACTCATTGCATGCATGCTTTTATACATTTACGAAGCACACTACATTCTCCAGGCTCACGACATCCCTGAATATTTTACTGATTCATAAAATATGAACCGCTGTCTGATCATCTGGGATTTCCATAGTTTTAAAGCACAGTGTGAGTGAATATTTGTTTTTTGTTTTGTTTTGTTTAAGCACGCTTTGACCCGGAAGCGGTGCTGTCAGACTTAACAAGCAAATTGGGTACCTCGATACATGCAGTATTTTTTATTTTTCTAATCTTGAAGCAGCAGTATAAAACTTTTGAATAAAAATAGAGTTTATAAAAACAATGTTTAAGTTGAGCTGTCAGGTACGATTTCACTGGAAATGACAATTTGACCCAAATTGACTTCAATCCACGGCAAGATGAGTCTGTAAGTAACTTGCACTTTTATGTTTTAAGCTGAGATTGGGATATACCGGCAAAAGTTGTGCATTGCGGATTTAAACTATATCTATCATCAGCATTCATTACAAAATGAACACGTAGGCCGGACATAGCAACAGTAACTAGGGGGTGGGGCTTATCCGAGGGTCATTTTAATCCATGTTGACATCGGCATATACAGAGCTTTCTTTATTGATGTACATTTTCTTTGTTTCAAAAGCAACTTCACTCAAGCGTTCGAACCGGCAATCTTGAGACTTCTTTGCGGTTATTGTCGCTCGGAGCTCAAGCCAACTTCTTCCACCAGGTAAAAACTTTTGTTCTCTCATTTTATCAAATTGTTTAGTTGCTCAATGCTTGATTTTTTTCCTTTATTTATCTGTACAGGAAAAAGGAAACGCACCCCTGCACGTAGCAGCAAAGGCGGGGCAGGTATGTCAGGCTGAGTTACTGTGTGTTTATGGGGCAGACCCTGGAGCTCCGGACTCCAATGGCAAAACGCCAATAAACTATGCAAGGTAATCAATATGTTACTATATATAAATATATATATAAATTTTATGCTATATATAATTTTCTGTAATATCTATTATGAGCAAATATCTTGATTAGACACTGCTCACATAGTTGTGTTGTTTGCAATTAGGCAGGCCGGCTATCAGGACCTAGCAGACCGGCTGGTGGAGATACAGTATGAGCTTACAGACAGGCTGGCATTCTACCTCTGCGGGCGAAAGCCTGGTGAGTCTACATGCTGGTGAAGATCTGATGTTTTGATATCTATGTTGAAGCAAGATTAGCACCCTTCTTACATAGACAGATTGGGTATTCAAAGTGCCAGATGGTTCAATAAAATGTCTTAATGTTATTATCAGTTGTAAATGTGCACAGTGCTAGTGTCTCAATACTGTGAATACACTTTCTGTGTTTTAGATCACAAGAACGGACAACATTTTATTATACCACAGATGGCAGACAGGTAATACTAATTCTTTATCTGTTACGTTCTGTTAAGATAATAGTGATGTCAGAGGTGTTTACTGCAGAGACGCATTCTGGGATGTGCTCAGTCATGTTTAGGAACTTGCTGACATGCATCTACTGATCACACCTCAGATTGTTCCTCTACACGGTCAAAATGCCAAATCTTTATGATTGATGTTATGTTTTGTTTTGTTCATTGCATGTTGTTCTGTTTCTTGCTGTCGCTGATGGAAAAGAAATGTGTAAGTATTTGCCACTGAGAATGACAATTGAAAATCAGTTTGTGTATTATGGTTGACTATATATATTTGACTCTTTTATAGCAGTGCGGAGCTATCAGAATTTGCAAAAGCTGCAAAAAGAAAACTGCAGTCTGTAAGTCCTTTTTGTGTGCTTGTTTATTCTTAAAGGGGTCAAATAATGCGATTTGTTGTTTGTTTCATTGGAGTGTTAAAAGCTGTTCATGCATATACAGTAGAAAAACTCAAAAATATATTATTTCTAAAAGTGAAGACTCATTCACCCCAAAACCATCTCTGGATCATTTTTGCACTTAAAGGGATAGTTCGGCCAAAAATGATATTAAACCCATGATTTACTCGCCCCCAAGCTGTCTGTGATGCATATGTCCATCATTTTTCAGACAAACACATTTTCATTTATTTTAGAAAATGTTTTCGATCTTTCAGTTAATCAAATGTAAAGTTACGGGGTCCACGTCCTTCAAGTCCATAAAATGTGCATCCATCCTTCACAAAAGAAATCTATTGGATTTTCTCGTTGTCTAGTGACATATCAGGGCCATTTTATGATTAATTGAATTAAAAATTTTTAACATACTGTTCCTTTAACTAAAAATGTGTTTGTCTGAAAAATGATGGAAATATGCATCTCGGACAGCTTAGGGGTAAGTAAATCATGGGTTTAATATCATTTTTGGCTGAACTATCCCTTTAATAAACCACATACCTTCTTCTATGTAGATATCAGGGAACAACGTTATATATTATTTCAATGCATTCTTTGACACTTTTAAGCAATTACATTACAGTATATATGTAGTTTCTGTAGCTCACTTTGTAAAGCATTGTGTTAGCAATGCAAAGGTCATGGATTCAATCCCAGTAAACACGCATATACTAAATAAAAATAAAGCTTGAATGCACACTTCCACTGGATAAAAAAATCTGCCAAGTGCGTAAAAAGAGACAGATAAGGCTTCTCGGGTCAGATGTGGTTAACTAAAAGAAACCTTAATCTGACAGCATCTATTATAGATGACATATGCTCTTCTTCTAGGGAGATTTTGAGAATAAAATTCTCAGAAAGCTCAACTAGTAGAATATGGCATCAACATCATTGGGTTGGATCCCATTAATTAATCAATTATATAGGAACTTGAATGCAATTTGGTATAAAGTAAACTCATTCAGCTCTGTTAACATCATTTCAGCTCAGCGATCATTTGTTTGAAGAACTGGCAATGGATGTGTACGACGAGGTGGACAGAAGAGAGACAGATGCAGGTAAGATCACTGTGATATTTAGCTTTAATAAACAACAGGAGAAATATATAAATTCGACATGATTGTAGTCCGGTTTTCTAGTGTAAAGCATTACTCTTTTTAAGCATCTTCTCTCGTGTGTCTCTTGCAGTCTGGCTGGCCACACAGAACCACAGCGCCTTGGTAACAGAGACAACAGTTGTGCCTTTCCTTCCTGTAAACCCCGAGTATTCATCAACACGCAACCAGGCGAGTGCTGAACAGACAGCAAATATACAGTCACCAAACTCACATTAGCAGGAAATCAGACCTCTCACTTCAGACAAGTGACAGTTTCACCATGCAGAAATGTGCTAGACGAACATGCCAACCAGGCATGAGATTGATCAGGAAAAGGAAGTGGCATCAAAAGTGCTACATGTTAAAGATGAATGATCATTTAAAGAATTGTTCACTAACAAATATTGATTCTGCAATTATTTGCAGGTTCCCAAAGTAATATGCTGTTAGTTTTACTGTGACATTTTAAGTAATTTTTTTATCATATAAGATTCATGGCTGTTGTTTCAATTGAAGTTTACATCCCAACCATTAGATAGCATTCTTCTCTCTGAACTTAAACAGTGACAGGAAGTCCTTGCATAGGGGTGCACCACACATTTTTGCTAAGGTTTGCATATGGTGGTGTGTTCTCAATGACAGCTTGTGTCAAATTATATCCCATTATATTCCTAAAATAGGAAATATCCCAATATGTGGCCACGACTCTTAGTAACGCAACATAGTGTATCGTAACTAGGGGTGTCACGATTTGAAAGCACAAAAAATTGCTATCTTATAATATCTGACCTTGAACCCGGAGATGCCCTGCCATGTTAGTCTTGCTACCTGTGAAAAAATATGGTACACGCACATACCTGATAAACAAAACTTTCTGTCAGATGAACATTCCTGTCAGTACTTTGCACCTTAAAAACGCGCTTTTATTACCGTCAGACGAGATTGTGAGACTATACCCCAATCAGTCCCTCCAGAAAAACGCGATTATGCAATCGCATGATTCAACACATAATCAGCAAAGGTCTGCATATTTATGCGGAGGTGTAATTTTTTCAAATATGCCGCACTTTCGCGGCATAAATTGTAGATTTCTGTGCGCAAAATATTGCATGATTTCATGATCCCTGCATTTTTGTAGCAAAAATCACATATATCTTAGAAAGTTGAAAAATGTTGCATTTACTTCACACAAGCGCAGCCATGTCCCCTGTTGCCATGGGAATGTTATGAAGTGACGTGATTATGTATCGTGAACATCATTGAAAATCTGCAAGAGCTGCAAACAGTTTTTGCAAGTTACCGCAGTTTTTGCAAGTTGCCGCAAGTTTCTACAGTTTCATTGCATTAAAATCCCGCCTATTCCATCGCATTTATTTTTTAAGAAAACGTGCCGCAAGATCAAGGATTTTTGCCCACAACAATCAAAGAGCAGCTCGCGTGGTGTCTCCTGCCATGCTATCTTTTAACTGGCTGTAGCTAGCTAAGTTAGAGAAGGTTGACTCGCAGCACTCAACTTGTGTTTTTTTCCCACTTGGCAAGCTGACCGGACGTGATATGGGAGCGTGGCAGCATCGACGATTCCATTTTTTTTTCCCATTCGAGATTCAAGGTTGTGACTTAATTTCTATCAATTTCGGTTTAAAACCGGAATCGTGAAACCCTTAATCGTAACCATGCTTCGTGATGTGTATCGTATTGCGAGATTCATGCAGATGGATGCACTTTTTTTGAGCTTCGAAATGTTGAACCCCGGTCAGTGCCATTGAATAAATAATCAGTAAATTTTCCTTTAAACTTCAGTGTATTCCTCACACAAAGCTATTGTATGAATTGGGATATTGCACAATGTTATGTTGTGTATTTCTAATTTAGTTCTGTACAGATAAAAACTGCATATGGGCTTGGAATGACACAAGAATTAGTTAATAATGACTGCATTAATTACATTTTTGGCTGAATAAACCTTTAATTTCCTTTCCAGGGGCGACAAAAGCTTGCAAGATTTAATGCCCATGAGTTCGCCACCCTTGTGATTGATATTTTAAGTGATGCAAAGCGACGCCAGCAGGGAGGTTCAGTGTTAAGTCCTAAAGGTACATTTTTGGATTCATCAACTATTTGTCCCCAATTATTATGATGGCTCCTCTGTTAATGTTTCATGATTGTTTTGTTTTTCTTCATAGACCTTGACAATGTTTTCTTCAAAAGTCAAAGTAGTCGTCACGGAAGCGAAAGCCAAGAAATCGACCAGCCGGACTACGACAGCGTGGCGTCTGATGAGGACACGGATGTTGAATTGCGAATGGGCAAGGCAGACCGAGCTAAGGTTTTTTGAAGAATTGATTTCTTGTGCAGTTCTTCTAAACACAATTAGACTAACGTTTCAACCGTGTTTCCCAACTTCTGCTTTCCTCTTTAGAGTTTAGACTCTGACGTGTCCGACGGACCGATTTCCGTGCAGGAGTTTCTGGAAGTGAAGAATGCGCTCTCGGCCTCTGAAGCCAAAATACAGGAACTGATGAAGGCGAACAGTAACCTGAGCGAAGAGCTGAAACTGATGCATATAAAGGTACCAGAGATTCAGCATTGAGCGCTGAACGTCCTGGTCTGAGGGGTTCCCTTTTTGATCTCCTTAACCCGAGCAAAGCAAGACTTTTTAAACCCAGCGCCTAAAGATCTTCCATGCATGTGTGTGAGAAAATGGGGGTGACATCACCTAAATGGCTCCTAATGTCACCAATCCTGACTTTTAACATTCTTTGGAATATTGATGTCTGAATAATACTGTAATAATTGTGATGTAGTGTTTAAATAACCAGCATGAACTCAATCGCCATACCACTAGAGATGCTCCAAATAACTATTTGACATCAAAATAATATTGACTGTTCAATAATTCATTGGCATGCTAACCTTCCTAACTGTAAAGGTCTCGCGAATCCATGCAATGTCTTTTTATTAACAGAAGCTGTATTTATGCACATTCATATAAAAGTTTAGCACAGATACTCCTGTAGATAAAAATGCATTGAGTAACGCTTTCAATTGTAATTTAATTGTAACATTTATAAATGAATTCATCTTATAGTTAGGAAATTTGGCACTGAGGTGTCACAAACTATATGTTACAGACAAAAGCATACAAAACAAAAAAATACAGAAAAAAATCTATAAACTGCTGAAGGAGTATATAGCTTGTACTGGAAATGAAAGCTAAACAAACATAGTATTTTTTTTTAATGTTTGCTCATTTCTAGAATAAAAGCAGGTTTTTTATGTTTGCCCATTTCTATAGGCACCGTTTAGGGAAGTTACAGTTTCAACATGTTTCCTGTTACATTTCTCAACCAATTATAAGAAAGGATATTTTAAAGCGAAACTTTTAAGGTTATAAATGGTTTCCCTACTTTAATGACTAAAACCAGTGTTAGTCCTTTTAACAGCTACAATTTAGACGTGTTCAAGTTTTGACTTGAGATGTTTCGAAATATACCTGCATATTCAGACAATGATGAATGTTCATCTGTTATAAAATTCGATCATTGTGAATATTTTGTGATAAAGCTGTGTGGCTTTGCATTGGTTGAACATCTGGCTGGATATAAATAGCGATGACCAAAATTATGTAATAATGGGTGAATTCAGTGAGCTTTTCTGTTACGCTTTTATTCTGCTTATATTTATTTTCCGACCCTGCAGAATTTTTGATGCATGGCCTCTCTCTAAGCTATGTAGTGAGTCTTTGTCCCTGTAGTTTCTTAAGCATGTCTAACTTGTGCCGTCTTATTTGTATCCGCCTGTGCCTGCATGCTAACTTTGAGTCTGGCTGTCAAGAAGTTTAGATTTATTACCTCCAGGCAATGATTTCCTAACATTTTAGCTGAAACTATGTGACCTAAATTATACATCAATTTAAATGACGTACTCCTTGAGACTAGTAGTGTTAACATATTAAAATTATTGTAGTTTAATTTACATTTATTCATTTAGTAGGTGTTTTATTCGAATTTACTTACAAATAAGAGAGCATTTAACGTTTTGTCATTGCGCTAACATTAAGTGTAGTCTTCAAAGCTGCGTTAAAAATTTGAATTGAAGTAAGGAAAGATGAACGACGTAAACGTTTTTTAAATTTATGTAAACAAACAAAGCTAGACTATGGAAAAGTTGTGTTGGTCAGGTGAATGGAAAAAGTGTTTTCACTTAGTTATTGAAATCGTAGATGTATACTTTCGTTGGTTTACGATAAAATAGCGTCATTTGCGATAAAATACCTTCCTTAAGTAATTTAAAATAATTTTATTTAAAATAATTAAAAACTTGTACTTTTATTATAATAATAATAATAATCATAATTATTATTATTATTGTTATTACAACTTTTTTGTTTAATTAGCATAGAATTGCATCACAATCCAACAAACGTTCAATTTCATCAAACCTCCATTGAAATCCGGCTTTTATTCTAATTAGTATTTATAAATACTATCAGTCATTGTAGATTTCATATTAAAGCCATTTTACCAACTAAAAAACAATAAAAAGTCAAATATATAATATTTAAAGCTCCTGTATAGCTCAGTGGTAGAGCATTGTACTAGCAAGGCTAAAGGTCATGGGGTTCGAACCCAGGGAACGCACACACTGATAAAAATGTATATCTTGTAATGCACTTTAAGTTGCTTTGAATAGAGGTCCGGACATCACATGACCCATTCTGCTTACGCCACCATACCTGCAGCAGGGAGTGAATATGAAATTAATGGCGAGTTTCGTGTCAACAGAGTTTACTGAGCACTTTTCTTCAAAATGTATCTATATGTACATCCAAAACTTAAAGGCAGGGTGCATGATTTTTGAAAAACACTTTGGAAAGGGAGTCGGGCCGAGCATAGATATGTATAAAGGCTAGATGTCTCACCCTCGCTGCTGGCCAACTGAGTGGAACGTCCGCATTTTGGCGGCCATCTTACCACAGGGCGCTCGCTCACTCGTAGCATTAAGTTTTAATGATGCAGGTACTTTTAAATGACCATAACTTGCTTAAAGGAATATTCAATTTTCTTAAAAGAAAAATCCAGATAATTTACTCACCACAATGTCATCCAAAATGTTGATGTCTTTCTTTGTTCAGTCGAGAAGAAATTATGTTTTTTGAGGAAAACATTGCAGGATTTTTCTCATTTTAATGGACTTTAATAGACACCAACAATTAATACTTAACTCAACACTTAACAGTTTTTTTCAACGGTTTCAAAGGACTATAAACAATCCCAAACGAGGCATTAGGGTCTTATCTAGCAAAACGATTGTCATTTTTGACAATAAAAATAACAAATATGACTGAACGGGGAAAGACATCAGCATTTTGGATGACATGGTGGTGAGTGGATTGTCTGGATTTTTCTTTTGAGAAAATGGAGTATTCCTTTAATTTTTTACCGATTTTCAAACGGTTTGGTGTGTTATAAACGTCAAAGATGTACCTATGACACTGCATACTTATACTAAAAAAAAAAAAAAATTCATGAAACATGTTAAAGCATCCAGAATTGTAGCCACGTTAATAACATTTGTAAAAAACCAAACCGTTTGAAAATCGGTGGAAGGTTGAGCGGGTTGTGGTCGTTTAGAAGTACCTGCACCATTGAACGGAATGGTGTGAGTGAGCGAGCTGTCTGGGGTAGGATGGCCGCCAGGTGATGCCGTTAGAGATTCCGCAGTAAGACATCCAGCCTTTACACATATCTATGGGGCCGAGTACCAAAACACACTTGTAGCCAATCAGCAGTAAGGGGCGTGTCTACTAACCAACATCATTGCCTGGATTGCATATGTGGGGGGCGGGTCTATCAAAAGAAGGTCCAGATTCTATTGGGTTGGGGTGTGGTTTTTTTAAGGTGATTTGAAATGTCAGTATTGGCCTTTAGAGATCATGCACCCCACCTTTAATAGATAAAACATATCAGATCCCTATAATGCCTTTTAACATGTATTAGCACAGTTATTTTCCACATTTTAAACCCTTTCATGTCATTTCAGGGTTACTATTAAACATTAAATCCTTATACAACATGTCAAAATAGTAAGGTTTGTAAGGTATAAATAGTCTGGTTTAAAATTGTTGTTCAAACACTATCGACACCAATGCTACAACGCTCAAGCGCTTTACAATGTAAATGTAAAGAGTAAACATTCAACAGGCCTAGGTTGGCATTTGAACTCAACAATTTTACTTGTCCATTACATTTATGCATTTGGTAGACGCTTTGATCCAAAGCCGATTGCAAGCACATCTAATCTATAAATTTTTATCGGTGTGTGTGTCTCCTGGATCAAACCCATGACCTTTGCGTTGCTAGCACAATTGAGCTGCTACAGGAACACTTTTGCATTCATCTATGATTGACCGTTTCTCTGTAAGCTAAGCTTTGCTACAGTTTCTGCTTTTCTCTCCATTTCTCTTGCTTACTCGTTTCTCCAGCTGCAGTCTGTGCAAAGTGAGAACAGCTCGCTCAGGCGCCAGGTCTCAGCTCAACAGCCCTATCAGACCCCCGCGGGCCCTGACCATCCAAATCCTTCCAACCCCTCTACCTGTTCCTCCTCTTCCTCCTCCTCTGCCCTGAAACGGCACCTGTCTGCACGGGTGAGCCGCCCCATGTCTATGTATGAAACCGGCTCTGGTCTGAAGCCCTTTCTTTCCAAGGGAGAGACCATTTACCCTGAGGAGAACTTCCCTTCCCTGCAACCCTTTCCAACCCATGTAAGTACAGACCTACCTCTTGCCCTGTCTCCTTCCTTTCCTTTATCTGCTCTCTTTATCTTTTCGGTGTGATGGTTTGCTGTCAATCATCAAAGTTTACTCGGTACATTGAATTGTGGAAACCATTTTGGATTATCTTAAAGGTGCCATAGAATGGAATATTATTTACCTAGGCATAAATGTATAATAAAAGTTCTGTTCATGAGTACTTATGAAAACCTTGTGCATGCAAAAGACTATCTCAATAAAGTTGTGACTGCTGAGCTACCACTTTATGCTAGTTAATGCTAGATGCTAACGTTTAGGTTGAAGTTCTACTATTGGCAATACGGTTACGTTTTGCAGGTCCAAACCATAGACTGTAAAAAAGATGGACGACGCCTGTTCGCTCTCTTCCATTGGTGAAAAGTGAAGCCGCCAGTGTCCCGATATGGCGCTGACATCTTGGGTCTTGAGTCTGAGAATAACGATTTCGGGACCAGTCATGCGCAGTAGTGAGCAGGAAGGGAAGGCGCGAAGTCAAAACCCCGCCCTCGCTCTCGTAGAATGCGCATATCACACGATTTCACAGCTGTCAATCATGACGTGACACCACCGTTTTTATATCATTAAATAACTAACTAAACACAAACCTATTTTAAAAACAAACATTTGAATTTACATCAGCGTGATACAAACTACAGTAAATGACAGAAACCAACTTCGGAAAAAAGATAATTGAAGTGTAATTAATTTTTTTAGTTGGTCTCAAGTCCCATTGAATAACATGGGGAGGCGGGCTTTATGACCTATACTGGGACCGGTCACTGGGGGGCGATCGAGATGTTTTGGCTTCACTTTTCAGGGCTTGTGCGGCACGCTTGGTCCATACTGAATAAAAACACAAACTTACTACTTAGAAACGTCCATTAACAATCTTCAAACAATGTATTATCCAGAGCTACTGGAAGGAGCTGCTCTGTGAAACAGCCAATCAGAGCAGAGCTCAACATTATTATTCATGACCCTTTCAAATAAGGTAATAATAGATGATTTTATTCCAAAGGCAAATCTATTCCCGGGTTGTATATGGACATGTAAATCCATCTCGGGATAATTTTTGCACTTAATAAAGCCACATACTTGTAGATAACAAAAAACTATTTACCATATTATTTTAATGCATTCTTTGGCACCTTTAAAGAGACTCTGTGTATTAATTTACATGTAATCCTGGTTTTAATGCTATGTGTCTTTATGGCCAACTTAATGCAAAAGTCACACACTTCTATTTAAATTGCATTTGTATGCCTTAAATTTTAGGCAACAGTTCTATTATGAATTTAATTTCGATGTTTGTATATTTGTTTCTGTTTGTGACCCTGTCTGTGAAATCCAGGCTAAAGTCTCATAATCTAATTATAATATTGGGAGCATCAAAGTTTAATTTCAATCTTTGACATGACCTTACTCGATCAATAAAGATATCAAGGTTATATTTTCTGTATGTAGGACGATTTTATAGAAAACGGTAAATCAAAAAATGACTTAGGCTGGGCTTTCACAGGAAGGGTCGTATTTTGTTGGCTGAAATGGGTGAAAGTTGAATTGGTGCTGAAAAATAGGAAGGTTTTTTAGATGTAAGTATTTGGCTGGTCACATGTGAGTGTATAACAGCATTATACATTTGTGACCCTGGACCAAAAAAAACAGTCATAAGTAGCACAGGTATATTGTAGCTATAGCAAAAATACATTGTATGGGTCGAAATTATAGATTTTTCTTTAATGCCAAAAATCATTAATATTAAATAAAGATCATGTGCCATAAAGATATGTTGTAAATTTAATTTTTCATTAGTAATATGTGTTGCCAAGGACATCATTTGGACGATTTCCTGAATATTTCGATTTTTTTGCACCTTCAGATTCCACATTTTCAAATCTGCCAAATATTGTCCTACAAACCATACATCAATGGAAAGCATATTTTTTCAACTTTCAGACAATGTATACATTTCCATTTAAAAAAATTAACCCATATGATAGTTTTGTGGTCCAGGGTCACATTTATTCAGGAGTACAACCATTACATAGTGGACAATGTTACTCGGTACACCTCAAGTATAGCGAATGCTTTGGTTACTGTTGATACTTTTTAAACCAATATTATCTTTGTATATGTTTGAGTGAGTTTTAGTATCCTATTGATGTAAAAAACCCATTTTATTTTAAATGATATTTTATATGATATAAGCTTCTGTTTCTTTAAAAAAAAAAAAAATTTAAGTGTTCATTGTGGTAATAAAATGTTTAAATACCATTTGCTTTTCATCACATTACTGCTTATAAATTTGACTGAAATGTAAAAACAAATGTTTGATAACTGCTATACAAACATCATTTTTCAGTCCTTATTATTAAACACTTGTGCCTGAATGTCTGATTTTATAAAACTGTTACTAGTAACTGATCCTGACCTATAACTATATGAAGAGTTTGGTTCCAAAACGCAATAAACAGCATTAAAAAAAAAAACGAGTTACCGCCAAAATCAGTATTGTGTCAGGTCCGTATTAAAAAGTAAATTCTTAATTTTACGCAAAATCCAATATCCGCCGTGTTATTCTGTCATCTTATCTCCCTTTTTTTCCAAACCCTGACAAACGGCAGTCCACCTCCTCTGCAGGCTGCAATAAATCTGCTTAACCAATCACAGCGCACCATTCCACGCATTGTAAACAATAAGGGCAGTGCTTTGAATACACACAGAATCATAGTTTTCCTCATCTACTTTGTACTTTGTGATCAACAAACAAATAAAAACAAAATAATATTTTTGATGGCATTGATAAACCTGTGGTGGTTTTCTGTAGCGGGGAAGAAACGTAAGCCATCAAAATCGAATAATTCTCGTGAGAGGCACTAGGTCGAAGGAAAAATGCCGGCTGTTGCTTGTTCTCACACAGCATCAAGCTTCTGTCATGCTGACACATTGACCCCAGAGGATCTTATGAAAAACTTTCCATTATTTTACTCAAAGTCAACGAAAATCAAGCAGGACCAAAACATTTTACAGCTGATCGCTGTCAAAAAAGTTCAGCGATGACGTCCCAAGGATGACATCAGCAATGACAGTGTTCTTAATATGACAAAGTAAGTGTTTTGATTAATGCCATTAAAGGAATAGTCATTTTCAATATTAAAATATGTTATTACCTTCACTAAGAATTGTTGATGCATCCCTCTATCATCTGTGTGCGCTGCGATGCTTCGATGGCGTTTGGCTTGGCCCCATTCATTCAATGGTGCCATTTGGAGATGGAGTTGGAAGTGACCAAGCACATCAGCGTTTTTCCTATTTGGGACGAGTGGTTGTGCGGGCAAGTTTGGTGGTACAGAGTAGAACGTGGCGCTTTTCTAAGCGGATTTAAAAGAGGAACTATATTTTATGGCGTAATAGCACTTTTGGGAGTACTTCGACTCGCCTGAAAAGTCCGCTCCCCTTCTCACTCTCATAATGGGAGAGGGAGGGTGTTACTGCGCCGAGTCGAAGTACTCCCAAAAGTGCTATTACCCCATAAAATATAGTTCCTCTTTTAAATCCGCTTAGAAAAGCGCTACGTTTTATTTTATACCACCAAACTTGCTCGTATAACTACTCGTCTTAAATAGGAAAAACGTTGATGTGTTTGGTCACTTCTAACTTTATCTCTAAATGGTACCATTGAATGAATGGGGCTAAGCTAAATGCTATCAAAGTGTCGCAGCGCGCTCCAGCGCTTACGTGCACGCACACAGATGATAGAGGGATGTATCAACAATTCTTAGTTAAGGTAATAACATATTTTAATATTGAAAATGAGTAGACTATTCCTTTAATGTTTTTTTTATCCGTGTATACCACTAGTCAACTAAATGAATATATCATGGCAAGATGAATGCACATTTATATATTGATTCAATAGATTTATAGCATTTTGAAAAAAAACTTGTATTTATTGCATTTTGCGGAAAAATAATCAGTTTTTATAATAAATCTTTGAAAATCAAATTATGGATTTGAATTTGTAATGTTATTATAACCTAAAGATGCTATGTGAACGTTTGTAACAGAAAATAGTGGTTTTCTTGGTATAGAAAACACATATTTACCCAAATGAGTCAAAATGGATTTATTGCATTTTGGAACCAAACTCCCCTCAAATATGTAATTATATCACATTATAATCAAATAGCATTTCTTCCGTTTCTCTCAATATTTTCCTTCATAACTTTTATTTAATAAGTCTGATTTGCACCTTTTTTAGATTGAAAAAGGCATGTCTGATGCCACTTCCTCATCCCTCCCATTACTCCCTTCCTCGACCTCCTTGTCCTATTTGCCAAAAGAGAGCATAGAAAGGGTTAAGTACATCCTCACATGCTCCGTGCCCCGCGGGACCGCCCGAAAGCACCCAGAGGCCTCCTCCTCTTCTCCCTCCCTCTCGAATTCATCCTGCACCTCCTCTGCTCCCATCAGTCCCTACCTATCCTCTTGTTGTGCTCCGCAAATTACCGAGCATGATCAAGCCCTCCACCAACCCTCCAAGGGCTGCTGTTTCCTAATGATACGTATTTCTGCCTTCATCACCACCATCTTGGCATGTGTGGTCACATCCAAGCCGCGCTGCACTTGACTTGACTGCTGCTGCTATGACACATACGTTTGAAAAGCTTTGCATATGAAAAACATTCAAGCTTTATGAGTCATTTTAATAATGCCTGTGTGTGGCTTTAATGAATTAACAGGTTTGGCTTTACTCCTGTGTTCTTACAAATATTTTCAGGACCATTTCAAGCACATAAGATCATACCAGATCTACATCTCAAATGCATTTTTGCTAGATGCAGATTTGGGATTAGGATTTTTGAAATTATAAATGTTTACATTGATTTCTGCAAGGCAAGTAGTAGAAATAGTGATTGCAGTTTATGTTGTGGTAGTCCAAGCGTTATGACCAACTTTTCCCTCGCAAGACATTACTATAATATTCTGTTACAGTAATTTTATAAAGTCCCAGTCAAAGTGCTTTTGGAATCTGACCCCATTACCTCATATCCCTGAGCAGAGTCAAATATCTTTACTGTTTCCATGCACTGATCGATGCCACTGTGCCGACATACAGCCGTAACATTGACTTCTACTCCTGTACACACAACAGCTCCAAAACAAAGTTGCCATTTGCATACTTATTGTTTTTTTGTGAGTAATATGCTTCACCGTGTTTTTTCATTGAGTGCGTTTACATGCACAGTCTTACGCCGATTATGCTTAATAAACTGATAACACGTGGGGTCATGTAAACGTGTAAATCGGTTTTCTTTAATCGGGGAAAGCCCATAAACGGCGTAAGCAAGAACAAATCGGCACAGGTAGTTTATTGCTCATTATGCCGATTTCGCGTGGCATGTAAACACTTTAACAGGCTTTTCTCACGGTTTTGTCCATGTGCGCATGTCTCCGCTTATGAAAGATAAACGTCACAAGCGGAAGTAAGCGCAAAGTAATGCATAAAAGTCTCCGCTCGACTAAAGCAATTGGCAGAGAAACTGTTAAAATAGCAGCTCATGTTACATTTGCAGGTTCTGCAGACACGAGAAGAGATACAACAGTACAGCTTAAGACAGATATACCGTTGACTTTTTGAACGACTCTTGTGTACTATAGGTGGTGACGTCACTGCCTGCGAGAAAACTGATAATTCTTCAATTCACTTGTAAACGCAGTTGTCTGCATAGCCGGCTTATTGATTTGCATGTAAACGCATGAAAGCAGTTTTCTGTAATAAGCAGATTTTTGATAGTTATCCGCTTATTCTGTGGATGTAAACGTACTCATTGTCTTTGTCATAAATTGTTTTTATCGTTTGTGCAGTTTAGTGCCGATCTATCTGATGGACTAATATAGAAGTTCTGTTTACCAGTGTGTGACGCAGGTTGACCAGTAAAAACGCATGCTTGTGACCAGCTACACTGTTTGAATTTAAAGGGAAACTCTACTTTTTTTGAAAATATAATCATTTTCCAGCTTCCCTAGGGTTAAACATTTGATTTTTAGGAGGTGCAGTGCCTGAAAATACTCCCCTGCTATCGAAAGTTACTAAGGGGACTATTTTTGGCTGCTGTGTATTATCATTGCGCCTCCTGCCTGCAGCCATGTTACGGCAGCAAAGTCTTTGATTATTATGCTAGAATGAGAGTATAGTTCCTAGACATATCTGCTTAGAAAATCACAACTTTTAATTTTCTGTCTGTCTTAGTACACAATGTAACTAGAAGAGTCAAGTTTTAAATAAGAAAAATATCAAAACTCTTTGGTCATAAACTTAATAAACTACGGCCGTACACATGTTCATGAGAGTTGAGTTAAGGCGGAAGCTGACGTCTGACCCAATATTACAAGACCCCATCACTTCACTTTAGAAGACATTTAATAACTGTATGGATTAGTTTTTTGATTGATAGATGCACTTTTTTGGAGCTCTAAAAACGGGGCACTATCCAATGCCATTATTATAAGCCGAAAAGAGCCTGGATATTATTTAAAGAACACCTATTATTTGATTCAGGCTTTTACATTTCCGTTGGTGTATGAGTGTGTATTACATGTTAACTATGCAAAGGTTACAAATCCAAAAAAGGTTCAACGCGAGCAAATTTTACCAGCCAGGCTAATTGTAACCACTTTTAACCTCTTTGCTTCCTTTGCAGTCAAACTTCATGATGCTATCAAAGCTTACTGCATAAAATACTCTCTTGCTTATCTAAACTTTCAACAATGTAGTTTTCTTTTGCTTTTACCCTGCATTACTACTATTTTACTTGGGCACAACTAATACAACAAATTATTTTGTTACAGTAATTGTAGAATTAAAGCTGCAATCTGTGCATTGTTAGAAAAAATTGGTCACAAAAGATGTACCTCAGCTGTCACTGAGGTAGTACACTGTAAAAAATGATGTCAAATCAACATATATTTTTGTTACTTTAACGTAATTTGACCTATTGTCCGATTTAGATTTTACATTTCCTTTGGTGTGTAGTAGTGTTGTAGTTCTCGAGACCGGTCTCAAGACCACTTTTTAAAGGTCTTGGTCTCGTCTTGGAATCAAGCGCATTTTTACTCAGTCTCGTCTCGATCTCAGATAAAGAGGACTCGGATTTTATTTCAAGACCGGTCAAGACCACAACTGATGGCACAACAAAAATGTATTTTTATCATTAATTTTATGCAGTTTATTCAGGTTTGGCATATGATGTTGGCATTGTTTAAGTATTGTTTAAGTTTCTCCCAATGACAATTTTTCTAATTTTATTACTAAAAACACCTGCATTGTGTTAAGTGGATGTCATCAGTTCTTTTGGTTCTTTTTGATTTGACATTTGGCTAGCCCAATAACAACTTTTAGGGCATTTTATGAAGCATGCAGCGTCAGTGTGCGTCTGTCAAAATAAGAGACGACTGCGAATTGACATGCGGTAAGCAGAACTGCTTTTAAAACACTGTTGTTAGATATCCTCTTAATAAAACACAGTCAAAAACACAAGTGATAGACCAATGACTGTTTGCAACATGACAGTGATTACACGTCAATAAAATACAGTGTGGGCAGAATTATTACATTAAACTTTTGATCACAGTTTTTATCAAACATATTTTACTAATTCCAAACTAAATAAATTTTAATAACTACCATTAATTTTGTTAATAAAGCATTTATAAGTAATACATTATTGTTAATGATGGCTGACTGGAGAAAAAAGCACCTTATATTCAAGTGTGCAGAATTATTAGGCACATTTTCTTTTACATTTAAAATGGGCCAAAAATGTTTAACATTCATTATTTGATGTCCATAAGAAAGATGCCATGCATGGAAATTGCAAAATTGAGATATGACCATTATACAAGAAATCCTGATTCAGGCAGCAAGGGCATAAAATAGGATGAAAGGAAAATATATATACAAAATTAATGTTGTTTATTAAAATTACATTGGTTTGGAATTGGTAAAAGGTGTTCAGAAAAAAAGTGATCAAAATTTTCTGCACACACTGTAATGGGGCTTGTGGCTTGTCATTGTAACATTTATCTTGTCTCAGTGTTATCATAAGGTGCACAACATTGTGCACTCACTGGCTTATACTATTATTTTTAAAACCTGCAAAGCCTTTTACAGCGCTTACATTTTTGTAATGTCACGTGTCAGCTCTTATACTTTTTTACTTAATCATTATATGGAGTTTTAGTCAAGGTTGCGATACTATGTAGTGGGCCGGTCTGGGCCAAAATGCCAGGGCCAATTTTTTGTCCCAGTCCAGCCCTGGATTAGGTGTCTCTTGGGCAGGTCAGTCTGGGAAAAAAAAACATCTAACGCTAACTTTTTTGGAAAATGCAGTACATTGCCACCGCGCCTTTTAGCGCCATTAATGAATTACATTAAAACAAAGAAAGAAAGCAACGGGCTGCGTTGCGCGATGAACGAGTGTTATTGGCTTGTCAGACAAAAATAGTGCGAGATGTATGATACGTCTGTATGATACTCGCTCTCTGTTTCTTGTGTGTGTCAGATCATCGCTCTCTGTTTCCATCTGACAGAAGAAACAGAAGGGGAGGGGTGGAGCTTGTTAAGAGATGATTGGGCCAGCCCAGTGTCAGTATGGAAAATGAACCAATGGGCCCCTGTCCATGCTTTATGAGGCCGGTCATTGGCCAATTAAAAATATATATATATCATATTATATTCACCGGCCCCCAAGGACGTCGGCCCACCGGGCATTTGCCCGGTATGCCAGATTACCAGTCCAGCCCTGACTTTAAGTTAAACAATTTCAACTTGTTTTTATAAGCTATGTCAACTTGCCAGTCAAAACTGAATTGACATGCAAAACCAAGCTGTTTTAACTTCATGCTGCATTTTCTTTACAGTGTACCCTTTTAAAAGGTCCTAATGGGTACAATTTACAGAAATGTACCAATATGTTACAGTGGGGGAAATTGAACGCGTCAACATTTTTTTCAGTACATATATTTCCAATGGGGTTGTTCACGTGAAATTTTCACCAGACATCAGTATTAACTCAAGAAATCAACTAATTTAGAGAAATTCACAACATTAAATAAATGTGCAGTGGAGTTGAATGACACAGGAATAGATGTGTTGAGCACGTTAAGAAAAATCTAGTCACCAAGGCAAGGAACCAGCTGGAATCCATGAGTGTTTAGATGTTTCCTGTCTGTGCAAATTATTGTCAGCTGGGTTGGTAAATTGATGAGCTGTAAAAAGGCTTTTTGTTACCAAGGTTAGCAAGGAGCACTCCAAAAACCTTCGCAACCTTATTGTTGCGAAACATATTGATGGAATCTGATACAGATGTATTTCAAAACTTCTGAATCTTCCTGTAAGCACCATTGGAGCCATTATCCGCAAGTGGAAGCAACATCACTCTATCATCAACCGGCCACGCACAGGAGCACCTCGCAAGATTTCTGACCAGGGAGTCAGAAGAATAGTCGAAGAGTAGCCCACCAATAGGAAAGAGCTCCAGAAAGACTTGGAGGCAGCAGGTACCGTCGTCACAGACAAAACTATAGGCAATGCAGTCCACTGTCATGGAAGAAAAGACAATGCCGAAGCTCGTTTAAAGTTTGCTGCAACTCGTTTGGACAAGCCTATGAAATATTGGGAGAATGTAGTCTGGTCAGACGAAAGCAAATTTTAACTTTTTGGCTGTCATGCCACACCCCATGTTTGGAGAAGAAACACTACCAACACTGACGTTTGGAGGTGGAAGCCTCATGATGTGGGGCTGTTTTTCATCGCATGGTGCTGGCAGACTTCATGTAAGTGAAGGAACGATGAATGGCAGAATCTGCTGCCATCCACCAGGATGATGAAGATGAGACGTTGGACCTTCTAGCAGGACAATGATCCAAAGCATACAGCAAAGGAAACTCTCAATTGGTTTCAAGGTGTTAGAATGGCCAAGTCAATCACCTGACTTAAATCCAATTGAACTTTGTTTAAATTTTGTAATTTTTTTGTAGCTCATCAATTTGCTAGCCCAGCTGATAATATTTTAGAGAGTTTGGTTCCAAAACGCAATAAATCAATTTTGACTAATTTGGGTAAAAACGTGTTTTCTATACCAAGAACGTGACAAGATGAAAACCACTATTTTCTGTTACAAACTTTCACATAGCATCTTTAGGTTATAATAACATAAAAAATTCAAATCCATAATGTGATTTTCAAAGATTTATTATAAAAACTGATTATTTTTTTAGGCAAAATGCAATAAATCCATGACAAGTTTTTTTTCAAAATGCTATAAATCTATTGAATCAATATATAAATGTGCATTCATCTTTGCATGTTATATTCATTTAGTTGACTAGTGGTATACACGGATTTAAAAAATCAAACACTTACTTTGTCATATTATGAACACTGTCATTGCTGCGGTTAAACTTGAGACGTCATCGCTGAACTTTTTTGACAGCGATCAGCTGTAAAATATTTTGGTCCTGCTTAATTTTTGTTGGCTTGGCGTTAAATAATGGAAAGTTTTTCTTAAGATCCCTTGGGTTCAATGTGTTAGCATGACAGAAGCTTCATGCTGTCGGGAGAACAAGCAACACCCGGCATTTTTCCGTCTCCCGAGTGCCTCTTACGTAAATTATTCGAATTTGATGGCTTACTTTTCTTCCCCGCCACAGAAAACCACCACAGATTTATCAATGCCATCAAAATGACTATTTTGTTTTTCTTAGTTTTTTTATCACGAAGTGCAAAGTAGATGAGGAAAACTAGGATTCAGTGTGTATTCAAAGCGCCGCCCTAGTTTACAATGCGTGGAATGGTGCACTGTGATTGGTTAAGCTGATTTTTTGCATTCTGCAGAGAAGGAGGTCCAGAGTTTGTCGCGGTTTGAAAAAAAAGGAAAAAAGATGACAGAATAACACAGCGGAAATCAGGTTTGGCATAAAATTTAGAATTACCTTCTTACTACTGACCTGATACAATACTGATGGTGGTACCAAAATTTTTTTTAAATGGCTTCGTTCGCACATATAGGAAATATAATTACTTTCTAAGTACTTATGGATTTCGGCTGGTTCCTTGCCTTGGTGACTGGCTTTTTTAGCGTGTTCGGTCTTTTTCCTGTGTCATTCAACTTTGTTGCACATAACTTTATTTATGGACTTTAGTGTTTTTAATTCTTTGTGTTTGTGGATTTGTTGAGTTAATACTGATGATAATTTCATGTGTATAACCTCAAGATATATGTGCTGAAAAAATATTGACACCCTTTAATACTTATTTCCCCCACTGTATGTATCTTTGAGGTACAGTACAAATAAACTGTCTTTGGTACCAATGTGTACCTCCTGAGGTATTAATATGTACACTTTGGGTGCCAAGGTATAATTGAAAGGGTATAGCCCCAGTGACAGCTGGGGTACATATTTTGACTACTTTTCTGACAGTACAACTTTTTTTTAAATAAACAAAAGTTCAATACTGTCTCCTTATCTTACCCAGATTCACAAAGGTAAACTTATAATAATGATGAATAATTTGAGCTGTCAGGTATGATTTTGAAAGAAATGTCAGTATGTCATCCTCAATAAAAATAATAACTTCAATTTTAGGTTTCAGACAGAGATGCCAGTTACAGATTGCAGCTTTAAAGTATTACATTTGCTGAGTTTAATTTTAACCACCTGACAAGTTAATATTTCTAATTTTCTCATTCCAATCTTGTGATGTCACGTTTTGTTGCCACATTTTTTTCTTTATAGGCCTCCAAGTTTGACAAGCAAAGCAGCATGTCTGACGGTGACTATGACAACACAGTGAACGAATCCGACATTGATGATTCAGGGTACGGGACACTTTCCATTTTACAACCTAAAATAACTCTTGTGTCAAATCCTGCTTCCTTCAAACCAACCTTTATAACTGCATTATAACCAGTTTTCACAGGAAAGTAAGTATTGCATCTGGGGCTGTCCTCCGCTTTCAGCCAAGTATAAATAGAAAACATGCTAATGGTGTCATAATGGCATCATAAAACCGCAATTCATGTATTACTCATCCACTTCCAGACACATTTCTTCCATTTATTAATTATGTCCTCCCTCTACAGATTTGTCCGTCGGTGTCGTCTACGCAGCAGCGGTTGGATGGCAGAGAGTGGCTCCATACCGGAGCTGGACGATCATGAATGCGAATCCGACCCCAGTCTGCCCAGCACAGAAGACGTCATCCGGAAAACTGAGCAGATCACGAAGAACATCCAGGAACTGCTGAGGGCTGCACAGGAGAATAAATACGAGAGGTGTGGAAAAAAGTCTATATCAGTATCTCGCCATGGTTTTTGTCAGTGGAAATTTCTATGCTTTTTCATGCAGTCACAATCTGCATAAAAGGATAAAATGAAAATTCTGTCATCATTTATTCACCCTCATTTTGTTATAAACCGGTATGTTGAACACAAAGGATGATACCTACACAGTTGATGGTACCTATTGACTTCCGTAGTAGGAATACCAAATACTATTGAAGTCAATTGGTACCATCAACTGTGTGGTTACCATCATTTATCAAAATATCTTCAACAGAATAAAGAGCATTGTCAATACTTTTAGTTTGTTATTTGTTATTCCCCAACACTTTTTGTTAATCACTGCTATGCATTTGCTATCCATTTTTTCCATCCATTAAACAAGTTCCTCTATTTGTACCTTTCTCCATTCTCATCCCTCTCTCTCTTCTTATGTGCTCAAATGAATGTTCACCATTCGGGCTGTGTCTCTTCGGGGGGCGCGCTTTCTGTTCGGTCCCCGTTCTGTCTCTTTCCTCCCACCAGTTCCCCGTGTGAGCAGAGGGAGAGTGTCCGCAGACTTAGACACAGTCTGGGTTGTTTCGGCACCCTGGTGCCTTGGGCAGACAAGCCCCCGTCTCCCATGCAGTCCCTCGGCCTAAGAACTCCCCACCCAGCCGTCCCCAACAGCCCTGCCTCCTGGTACTCTGGCCTCTGTCCCTGCCTCACAGGCACAGTGTCTACATCTACCTCTTTCTTTACTTACACACTAATCTGCTCGTGTGCCTCATGGGGCACAGGCGTGGACTCGGAGCACTAACATAACATGCATGTATGTGTGCAAAAACATCGAATGCTACAGCTAAGTACTGTAGCATATTTATGACATGTCCACATGATTTCAACATTTAGTTTCATGATGCATGAACTTGGGAATGATTCATCCCGTGCCCGTTACTTAATCTTTAATGAAGTGAAATCATTTGCTTTTCTGTTGAATTTACTTATCTGCTGATGTATATGAGGTCATGTTACCCTGCCCCAAAAACCACATAGAATAATGCCCAGATAAAAGTATATCCTACACTCGCAGAAATAAAGGTACAAAAGCTGTCACTGGGGCGGTACCCTTTCAAAAAGTACACCTTTGTACCTTAAAGGGATAGTTCACCCAAAAATGAAAATAATGTTATTAATGACACCCAGATGTCGTTCCAAACTCGGAAGACCTCCGTTCATCTTCGTAACACAGTTTAAGATGTTTTATATTTAGTCCGAGAGCTTGTTGACCCTTCAATGAAAATGTATGTACGGTCCATGTCCAGAAAGGTAATAAAAACATCATCAAAGTAGTCCATGTGACATCATTGGGTCAGTTAGAATGTGTTGAAGCACCGAAAATACATTTTGGTCCAAAAATAACAAAAATTATTACTTTATTCAGCATCGTATTCTCTTCCGGTTCTGTTGTGAAGCGCATGCGCGAGACCAAAGTCACGTGACTGCAGGGACGCGGCTGATGTCTTATCCTCAGACATGTTTGCGAAGATTTTTTTTAAACTTACAGCGTGCCTCTCCCTAACACTGCAAACGAAGCTTGGGCGCACAAAAAAAAGCTTGGGCGCACCAGATAACACGTAAGCTGCGTCACTGCAGTCACGTGACTTCAGTAAGTCTTCAGACATTCTCTAAATAAATTACTCTTATTTTTCTAGTGATTTAATTACAGTTACTTCTGATGTAATTGAACTAAATACTGTTTATGGACTGTAAAACAATTATATATAATACAATAGTGGATTTAACATCGAAATTAAAATCTAAGGTTGAAATGCATGTTTTTTATGTGTCCTTCTCACTTTAAATACTATGATGAGTTAATAAGAATAATGGTAACACACTAGTGTAGTTTCCAATTCTTACTATTAACTAGTTAGTTATTGGCATTCATATTACTGAGATACTTGCTGTTTATTAATACTTAAAAATCACATATTAAAAGGCACATATCATGAAAATCTGACTCTTTTCATGTTTAAATGCTATAATTGGGTCTCCAGTGCTTCTATCAACCTATAAAATGTGAAAAAGTTCAACCCAGTAACTTAGTTTTGGTAAACCATTCTCTGCAAGCATGTGAAAAAATTGCTAATTGAAATTTGGTTCCCTTTGTGATGTCAGAAGGGGGTAATAACGCCTCTTAATCAAACCATAGCACTGCCATTTAGTGCAGAGATCAGCTCATTTGCATTTTAAAGGACAGACCCAAAAAGGGTACATTTTTGCTCACACCTACAAAGTGGCAATTTTAACATGTTATAATAAATTATATGTTATTTTGAGCTAAAACTTCACATACGCACTCTGGGGACACCTAAGATTTATTTTAAATCTTAAAAATGTATTTTTAATCTTAAAAAAGTCTTGTGAAATGTCCCCTTCAATGCCGGATCCTTAATCCTACCCAATTGCTACCATACTTAAACTTAACAACTACTTTACTAAATATTAATAAGCAGTAATTAGGAGTATACTGAGGCAAAAGTAGTTAATAGTTAGATAATAGTGAGAATTGGAACTTACAAAGTGAGATAAATAATTTATATGATTTAGTCGAGACGTTTCAAGCCTATTTTGTATCATTTAACTTAATAGGATTTAGAAAGTAATTCGTAATAAGTAATAAAATACTTTTTGGAGAGAGTAATTTGTACAGTAATCTAATTACATGATTGAAGATGTAATGAGTAAGTAGCAATGAATTACTTTTTTGAGTACCTTAACCAACACTGATTGGCATTAACAAAGATTAATAAATCTTGAAAAATTTTATTGCTCATTAATAGCTAAATACATTTACTAATGTTAACAAATTCAACCTTATTGTAAAGTGTTACCCCAAAATGTACTTATTAAATAAATTTAAAATTTTTCTTAATGTAATAAATTAATGACAAACTCATGCATCCACAGGTTACAGTAAAAATTACTCTACACTGTAAAAAAATTCCGTAGAAATTGCAGCTGGGTTGCCGGTAATTTACCGTAGATTTACATTTATGTTATTTACTGGCAAGAGTTTGTTCAAAGTTAAATGAACATTAAACATTTAAAAGTCTTTGTCTTTACAGACTAAAACTAAAAAAACTGCATCAAGCAAAACATTCTGGGAAACAAAATCTGAAGCAAAAAACAGAAAAAGGTAGATGATGATTTCTGATTCCCAGAATGCTTTTCATGAGGCTGTTATTGTAAAGTTTTATTCTGTAAAGATAAAGACTTGTTAATATTTAAAATTTATTTAACTTTGAACAAACTCTTGCCAGTAAATAACATAAATGTAAATCTACAGTAAATTACCGGCAACCCAGCTGCAATAACATTGAAATTTCTACGGAATTTTTTTGCTGTGTAGGATACAGTAACAGGATGCAGTTACAGTAGAATACAGTTTTAGGACGTACTCTCACTATGCATACTGTGTACCGTACCCGAGTACACTTTTCCCCCCAAAGTGTGGTTAAATTGGCTAGTGTGATCGCTCTGTTCCGTATCAGGGTGTGGTACCCTTAAGGGCGCACTTACAATGTACGTAAACGAACCATACCGAGTATGATTGTCCCTCCTCCTCACTCCCCTACAATATACACTAGTCAACATTTGATGTGAATCAAAACCTTTCATAAAAGTTGTCCTAAAACCAATACCTGTTTTTGTTAAAGGGCAACTTTGGTGACCTTTTTTTAATCCACTTCAAATGTTGACTAGTGCTGCAGCCCCACTTCCAAATATACAAGATAACTAACATATTAAACAAATGTGCATGGTACAGTTTTTCTGGTGGATTATTACTGCACAGATTATATTTTTTAGATAACCTGTAACAGAGCACAGTAGAAAATCACAATATGTATTTAAGATTAAAAACATTAGCACAAAATGATGGATATATGGTTGTTTGCTGTGCAGCTTTAAAGCTATACTTACCGATTCCTCTGCGGTTGGCTTGATTTCTTTTTCCTAACTTTGACTAGTTACACTTTAAGATGTATTTTAATATCTTCCCCTCTGTTTGTATACCCTAGCTTTGTACCCTGCGCAGAAAGAATACATGTGGCTGTAAATGAGATGGCTGCCCTGTTTCCCAAGGTTTGTACTTTTTTCCCACACTTTATAACACTTTATTTCACTGCATTTAAAAACAAATCTTTTTTCACTCTTATTTAATAAAGTCATCATGAACTGCTGTAGAAGATGTTGTTATAAATAATACTATATGTGTATTTCAGTTATATCACACGTATGTATGTATGTTTGTCCACAGAGGCCACGGTTTGAGACCGTAAGGAGTTCTTTGCGTTTATTAACGTCCAGCGCGCACCGATTGCAGAGCGAGTGCAAGAAGGCGTCTCTTCTGGAAAGCAGCCCGACAGTAGATAAGCAATTGGTCACCCAGCAGGTCATCCAGTGCGCCTATGACATTGCCAAGGCCGCAAAGCAACTCGTTACCATAACCACCAAAGAAAACAACTGACCCAACTTCCACCCATAATGCAAACGCCATATATCATTTACTTAATATTATTATTTTTTGTTAAGATGTATTTGCATGTTGTGGTTTTTAATTTAAGGTGTAACTGTAAGATAAAGAAATGTTCTTTAGGGTTGTATAAAGAATGTGTCTATGTTGGATCTGTGAAAGTAAAGGATATGTATTGTAGATTTCAAAAAGTCTTGGAGTGAAAAAGCTTTGCAAGAGAGAATGAAACATAAATGGGGCAGCCAATCACATAGTGAATATTCGATAAATGCCTCACTCTTTGCACTATACTCTTAAAACATGTAACGATTTTGCCTTTTCAATCAGATATTTCATATTTTGTTCATGTATGTGATGTCGATTTATTTTTAAATGAAGGCTTTTATTTACACCACTGTCATATCTATCTGTACTTGAACATTCAGGTAGTGTGGTTACAGATATAATAATCAATTGTGATGCTGAGTTATAGGTTATGTACAGTAACCATAATTTTATTATATACTATATAGTTATATATTATAATGCTTTAGAGGTTAACTTTTTCAGTACATTCACTGACTGCAGACACAATCTCCAGCAGATTGATATGGTTATATTTATTATTTTGTACCAAGCTACCAAAATGTCTACCACATTAAAGTCAGTGTTTAGAATATTTCATTTCTTGTCCATTAAACAGGTTGATGTATTGGTTTAACCTGTTTAGGTTAGTCGAACCAAATGGTTGTGATGTGGACCTTTAGCTCAGTGTTGAAGTAGTGTTTGAGTATTTGTAGTTGTTCAGATAAACTGGTCTTCCACCGATTAGAATTATGGCTGTCTGTGGTTAAAAAAACAAATGTTTTTTTATTTTTAAATAAACTTTATTTATAATTTACACCCTCAGTTGTTGCTTCTGAGCTCTTTGTGTTCATATTAGAAACAGAGCTACTGTAAAAATAAAGTATTTTAATAAATTTCGAGTTAATTTTAATAAAAAAATAGTTGATTCTTTTTTAGATGTTTAATCAACTAATATTTTTAAGTTGAATTAACTCACAATTTTAAGGCAGCACAAACACTTTTTAAAATTGAAACGACAAATCTTTCTTACAGTGCATATGAATATGGGCAAATGTCTACTTTGTCATGAAGTAAAATTTGTACCCAGTATTAATTTTTTATTTTTTTTATTTTTCATAGTTAAGTGCAAATTTCAGAATTATCACTTTTTTCCCCTCATAAATCTGCGCATGAAAATTAAAATAAAATATATATTAAAGGGCACCTATTGTCCGTTTCACAATTTTTCATTTCCTTTGGTGTATGTGTATTATTGCATGTTAACAATACGCAAAAGATACAAATCCCAAAGTAAACGATGACATGTGTTATCGTCTCCAGTGTAAATCTCTTTTCTTGGAGTACAATAAACACGGATTGGATTGTACGCAACAGTTTACTTACTGAGATTGATAACGTAGACAAGACCGACATTGTCATAATTCCTTTCGCTTTGGACAGTTAACTCCTGTTATATTTGCATTTTGACAGAATCTTTGAAACATGGTGCGTCACGTTTCTGGCTGACATCAGAGGCATTCAGGCCAATCACAATGTACAGATTAGCTGGCCAATTAGGGAAACAGCGCTTTTTAAATCAATGAGTTTTGTAAAAATCAATGCGTTTTAGGAAGAGAGGGAAATCTGGAGATACAAAAATGTATGGTATGTGGAAAATAATGTGTTTTTTGAACCATAAACCATGCGAACACATTGTATTATACCAAATACGCAAAATAACATTGTTTTTAGCAAAGAAATACACTCATCTAAAGGATTATTAGGAACAACATACTAATACTGTGTTTGACCCCCTTTCACCTTCAGAACTGCCTTAATTCTACGTGGCATTGATTCAACAAGGTGCTGAAAGCATTCTTTAGAAATGTTGGCACATATTGATAGGATAGCATCTTGCAGTTGATGGAGATTTGTGGGATGCACATCCAGGGCACAAAGCTCTCGTTCCACCACATCCCAAAGATGCTCTATTGGGTTGAGATTTGGTGACTGTAGGGGCCATTTTAGTGAAGTGAACTCATTGTCATGTTTAAGAAACCATTTTAAAATGATTCCAACTTTGTGACATGGTGCATTATCCTGCTAAAAGTAGCCATCAGAGGATGGGTACATGGTGGACATAAAGGGATGGACATGGTCAGAAACAATGCTCAGGTAGGCCGTGGCATTTAAACGATCCCCAATTGGCACTAAGGGGCCTAAAGTGTGCCAAGAAAACATCCCCCACACCATTGCATTAATGAGAAATTGAACAGGTGTTCCTAATAATCCTTTAGGTGAGTGTAGGTGCACCTTAAACGTCATCTGAAGAGCTGTCCCTTTACCATTGGTTGGATATTATTGCTTCTGGTTTGTGCATTTTAATTCACAGAATTCTTACATAGTTTGTTGTCTCCCAAAAACTTGTGTCATTTTTGGTCACATCCATAATGCATGCATGTTTCACTCATCTAAAATAGAAAACACGAGTATAGGCTGATATTTTTCTGATGTCTGGACTCATCCGTGGTTTAGGAAAATGAAGCTCTCTGTATATGTATATTTCAAAATTTGACTGCAAACGTCACATCCATAATGCTGTAATTGCTCATATACTAACATAACAGACTATTCTACCTAAAAAAATCCTTTAATTCTAAATAAATCTTTATACTGGACTCATGTGTTACCTACAGCAGTCAAACTACTACTATGAATAATGCATCCTTTTGTGCCCCCCCCAAAGAAAATGTATGACAAAACATTAAAAAAAGTTAAAATGTGAATTAAACAAAACATATTAAATTATACAATGTAGTGCTGTTGGTTAGTAGCCTTATTTTCTGAGGTTTAATTACATAAAATTAATGATAAATTCATGTATTTTATAAAATGTCATTAAACTGGGGCCCCCCTTGGACCATCTCAGGGCCCCCTGTTTGAGAACCACTGACTTACAGTATATTTGGCACTATATAGGGTGTGAAATGAGCTTTATGTTTGTATATTATTAATTGTACACACTGCTATCCTTGTAATATCTAATAATGTGTATTTCTTCATAAGAAGACAGTATACGCAGTATATTTCCTTTATTAATACACATTGTAATTAATCTATAAAAAACACATAAAACAAACCTAAAATATATAAAAATCTCAGCATTGGTGCATTAAAATGTAAAAATGAGAACTTACCCACATTAATCATAAACAATTAATTAATCATTAACAATTCATGGGCTATATAAATAGCATGTATGAATGGGTCAAGCTACCCCTAAACCAATTCTTATGTCCAGAAGATACTCTGAGCTCATAATAAATTAAAAAAACATGGCACAAAGTTATTACTTTCTGTGTAAAGCGCTCTCATGTCCATGCTGACCGGGGTCTGGTGTGAATCTGTCAGAATGAAAACAAAAATTAGTTGAAAAATCTTATAATGTGCACTTTATGAGCACTTTAAGCTTGAACTCACTCTCTCCTTGTAACCCTGTCGAATGATTCTCTCAGTTTCAAGATGAAGCTCCTCCTCCTGCATCCTAAGCTCCTCCTTCTCCCGCTCCGCTTCTTGCTCCTGTCTCTGTTGCTCTTCCCACCGTTCCTTGTGCTTCTGCTCCACCTATTGGACGAATACATGCCTTCAAGGCCTGAGCTCATCTATAACGGCATACGCAAACTACTAGTACACACCTGTGCGTTGATCTCTTGCATGCGTGCCGTGCGCGCTCCCTCCTGCTCCTCCCTCTCCTGGCGAAGGGTAAGTCTCTCTTGCTCCAGCTGTTGGAGGAGCTCCTCTCTCCTCCGAAGAGACTCCTCCCTTGCCAGCCGGTTCTCATGCATTTGTTCCTCCAGCTGTTGCTGACGTCCAGCCAGGACCTAAAATGTGAATGATGTTGCATGCATTACAACCGTGAAATTTAATTTTATATCCCATTTAAAAGTGAAGAGTATAATTTCTAGCATTACAGAATGTAATGTTTCTGTAGCTCAGTTGGTAGAGCAAATACAAAAGTCCAAGTTTTGATTCCTTATGATATGAGATTTGAAGAGATTTTGGTCTGAGCAAGTGCAAGTGACTTATTGGCCAACTTCATACACGCTGTGTTTTGTCTCACCTCCCGCATGAGTCTCTCTCTGGCCCTTTTCTCTTTCTCCCACTCTGCCTCTCTCTTTTCCCAAACACGCTGGGCCTCCTCTCTGATGGGCGGCACATAAACATGCTCTCAGCTTACAAGTAAAAACACATGATCATGATCTTATCTGTTCTTGTGTGCTTACCGATACAAAATATCAAATTCTGCCTCCCTCTGCTTCTCCAAATGGAGCTGCTGCTCTATGACTCGCTTCATCCATGCGGTGTCAGCAACGGCTCTCTCTCTCCTGGCTTTCTGTAGCGTCTCCTCCTCCATCTCCCCTTCCAGCAGCGCTGCAAGGATCTTACGGTCTGCCTCCTGGTGGATGGACGTGACATTGCAGTCAAATACAAAAGCAAGCTGAGAGTAATAAGTTTCAGTATTTGCAGAAACCTACCAGTTCCTCCTGCACCTGCTGTGCTCTTCTTTTCAGCTGTGTGCGGTACTGCCGTGTCAAAAAATGCCTGTGGACGTTTAAAACAGTGATGTTAGTCTAACTGCAGAAAAGGAAATAAGGAAATAGGAGGAAATAATTCACAATAACAAATCATTTTACCCAAACTCAGTTTTCCTCCTCGTCTCCTCCATCCTCCTCCGTTCATCCTCAAGCCTCTCAAGCTCCCAGCGTTGAGACATCAAAGCCTCCTGTTCCTGTTTAAGACGTTCAGCCTGGAACCAGCATGATATGCCATTAAATTATTAAAAATACCACCCATGTGCATTCGTTTTTCATAATTAAACAGTGCATCATTAATTATTTCTAACATAAAGTGATTCAAAATGAACTGCAATTATGTGTTAATGTGATATTATAGCATCATATTTTTTGTTTAAATAGGGCAGAAGAGCATTCCATGGTTGTACAAAAAACACTCATAAAAAACTCATAACAGCAATTGACTGTAACGCAGTCACTATTTTGGGATCTGTTCTCCTAAAAGAGACGTACATTAAATACTCACTTCCTGTTCCTGTAGTTTGAGCTCTTCCATCTGTTTACGGAGGTCTTCAGCCCGCTTCATCTCCTCTTGCTTTCTCCTCTCCTCCTCATTCCTCATTCTTTCCAAAGCCTCACGTCTGATTTTCTCATACTCGTTCTCCTCACGACGTTTCTCCTCCTGAGCTTTCTCCTCAGCCTAGGTAACAGAATAAAGTTACACTGTATTTGAAACAAACTGTACATACTGTATGTAGAAGTTACAGTGCATTCAATCTATACATTGTTTATCAACATCTAAGTTCCCTGGGGATCGAACGTTACGACCTTTGCGTTTCTAATGCAATGCTCTACCAACTTACTTATAGGAAATGTAATTGTTCTACTTTAGCTAAATGTGTTTGTTGGACAATACCAATAATAAATACATTATTAAAGTAGGGTTTCAATTAATTAATTAATAATTTCATAAAGAATTTATCCTTAAAGGGACAGTTCACCCCAAAATCAAAATCCTGTCATCATGTACTCACCCCTATTCTGCCTGAACCAGTATGAGTTTTTTTACTCTGCCGAACACAAATTATGATATTTTGATAAATGATGGTAACTAAGCACACAGTTTACGGTACCCATTGACTTTTATAGTAGCCATTGAGTTTTATAGACTTTTAACTGTGCACTTACCATTGTTTATCAAAATATCTTCCTTTGTGTTTAACGGAATAAAGAAATTCATACAGGTTTACAACAACATGAGAGTGAATAAATGATGACAGGATTTCCATTTTTTAAGATCTTAATGCTTAATAGTATAAAAAGCTTTGATAAGTATAATATGTAAGGGATTTGTATAGGCAGCAGGTTGCTGCCTGTACATTATCCAGCTTATTACATACCTCATAAGTAAGGTATGGAACATTAAATATTGATTTGAAATATTTTATTTACTCATTTTTAATGAATGCAGACTTTCCGTGAGGAAACCCCATTTATTTTTTATAGACAAGATGTTAAAATGTCACGAAGACACTATTTGGTTTAATCATTTGTAAATATGATGTCATATATGTTATTAAAGGATATATTTATTTTTGTGTGATATTAAACTGTACAAAATTAATTGCAGCCGTGTGTTATTAGTTTCAGTCCGTAAAATGCTTGATTCTGATTGGCCAGTCACAACATTCCAAGGGTCGTTCTTTTCAGATAACTACCACTCAAACTAATAACACACAGTAACCCGGATGCTGCAAATAATTTTGACATGCAGATACAGTTTAATATTACACAAAAAATACATTTTAATCTATTTTAATAACATATATGACTTTACATTTACTTATATAATTAAACCAATAAGTGTGTTTGTGACATTTGAACGTCTTGTCTTATCTTTAAAACAAAAGTAAACAAGTTTTCCTTGCGGAAGGTCTGTATGCATTAAAAATGAGCCATTAAAATATTTCAAATGAACATTTAATGTTCCTTACCTTAATTATGAGGTAAATAGCTGTGTAATAAGTGGAATAATGTACAGTCAGCAGGTTGTTATCGCGAAATAAGCCCCTTCAGTGGATCATATTTCTGCTATAACAACCTGCGGCCTATACATTATCCCTTCCTTACATAACATAGCCTACCTTGAAATGTTGTGACTGGCCAATCAGAATCAAGCATTTTAGAGTTGTGTAATAAGAAGCATTAATATAAGAATTAACTGGGCAACACTCATGCATGAGACAGCATGGCAGCACTGGAATCTAAAACATCATGTGGACTCACCTGTTTTTTCTCCTGCTGTTGGACTCTCCACTGACTCACAACATGATCTTTGTGCAAACCTGACTCAGCCTGTGGGTAAAACATGACACCTTGAGATGTCTGATTAAACAATACTTCAGAACTGGCTGTGCATGTTTGGAACCAAATCCAGAGCTCAGAGTTACAGATCAGTCATGAAAGAAACACGAGCCCTATTAAAAGGTACCCTGACTATAAACACAAGTATGGGTTGTAATAGGTATGTAATAGATTAACAATGGTATAGAATATATGAAATTAAAAACTCGAAGGCTGCCATTATGTTTACATTACAAAACATGACGTCAAAAGGTTGCAATCAATACCCATTCCATTACCGCTACAGTGCAGTAAACATGGTAAAATGTGTGAAACGAAAGATTCCCTTTCAATATAAACCAGAGAGTAAATGCTAAACAATACAGAAAGCATACAGATAAATTATGACGTAATATTTATATTTCGTGACAACCATTACACGTCATCAATGCACTATGCGTGAAATATAATGGCAAACTTCTAAATTAACATATCAACTGATCCATGGCTGACCTTCCGTAGTTCAGAGTTATTCTGCTTCCAGTGTTCCCTCAGCAGCTCCTGTGCCAACTAGAGAAGAAAATAAATAAACATCAGACCCATGATCAGAATGATCTGACGTTACGTATAACGTCTGGCATTTTATGATAAGTAGCAATCATACGTTTTTCCTCCTTTCTTCCCTTGCGGACCGAAGGGCGTCTGTTTTTTCCACAAGCTGTCTGGTCACTGTGGTTCTGTCTGGAAGAACATTTTTGAGCTCGGCCTCCAGCTGGTCTCTCTCCTCATGAAGCATGGTCCTCAGACGCTCCCTGCGCTCCTGCAGGTTCCGCTGCTTCTCCTCCTTAATCCGCTCCCTCTGAAAAGCTGACATACTGAAAGGAGATGCCAATGAATTATCAAAATTGCTGAACAGGTTTATGAGTATATTTATTGCATACTAACTATTTTTAGTCTTTGCTTAGTTATACATTAAAAGTTTATACACCTAATGCTTTGATACTTTTTGTTGTGAAACTGACTAACCCTCTTAAATAATAAAGGGTTTGGGGGACTAGGGTTATGGACAATCTTTCCATCATTTCCAAAACGATGGACAGATACATTTTCTAAACTGAGTCTTTATCAGTACCTGCGCTGGAAGGACTGCCTTGAACTCCAGTGTGCTTGTTTACTGCTCCGGACCTCCTGATCTCTAAAGTACTGAGAGTGATGCTCCCACTGCTGCCTCCAGCGCGCCTCCTGCTCCCTCTGCCGAACCAGCTGCCTCTCCAGAGCGCGCACTCGACCTGGCCAGCGCGCCGAAAGCGTCGGTAAAGCCATCGATCTTCAATTATAAAATCAATATTCGATCATTTTTTAATACAAGTGCTTATGGCATGCTTTATTAAAGTAAACTGTATTATAATACCTCCCACTGCAAGAAAGTACAGGCTCGGCTAGCTTAGTTTAAACACCCACGTTGAAAAGTTTGATTGTACTGCACTGACGCGTGTATCTTTTTAAATGTAAATACGAAATATGAAAGTAAAAACTGTAATTTCTGTGAGAAAGCAGTTAATAATAGCAGGCTCGACAACAAAACAGTAACGGTAATGAATAAAGCGAAGCGTTCTCTTGGTTACGGTTACACTTCCTGGTTACCTACGGCGTGCAGTGAGGTACAAACATAGCCGAAGCCGCTAAAGCGAATCGCCTTTCTCAATGTCAACAGCGTGTGAATTACATACATATTACTATTGTATTAAAATAAATTATTTTAAAAGTTTCTTCACACAAAATATGTAATGATGAAATAAATTAAATATAAAATAAAATAAGTAAATAAAACATGAAAAACATATACATGCAGGAATGCTCACTTTCACGTGACCTTAAAGAGAAGAAAGTTTGAGTGATTTAATTTATCAAATAAAAATGCATACCACATTATCAACATTGCACATGTCCTCGATGTGTAATATAAAACATTTTGTATCATTAACAATATCCCCTCATTGAAAAATAAACACAAATAGTTCTGATAGAGTACCTAATGCAGTCATGATGAACCAGTAATATTTATTTTACACTATTTTGCTCCTGGTTAAGACCTGCAGTGGAGGTGACAGCACTGTCTACCAATTTAAAAGAGTAAATAATGATTATAAATGAGTCAGCTGAGGTGTGAGGTAGATACTGAAGAATCTTGTGTAGTATTAATAAAGTGGCAATGGCGTGTCTTTGTGGTTCATTGTAGGTTAAGCCTACTGGTGGATGAATTAAACATTACGTGTGAATGTTTAATGGTGACCAGATAATCGTGTCTAATTGTCGTCAGAAAGCCTCCCTGCTAAAACATGTCAGTAACAGGGTAAAGGACATTTTAATTATTTACGAGACGATCCCTGAACTTTCAGCACAGATTCATTCGAACCTGAGCCACATTAGTTAGAGAGAGAGAGAGAGTTTGTTTCTCAATCTTTTACTTTACTAGTGGTCAACAATTCACTTAAATGTTTATCAATTATAAAGGTATTTCATAACGCAATAATCATATTTGTGTGTTCAACTTCTAATGGATTTAAGGGGAATTGTAATGGTTTATATGAAAACTAATGATCTCTATGGGTCTCGGCGGATAGGAACGAAAAGATCACCATTAAATCCTAATGAAATAAGTCTTAAAACACACTACATAAAGATATTATGTAATGGTTTTGATAAAACAGCTTATGTTTAACAATGAAATGTGTTATAGAAACTATTAGTATTATTTTTTTCAGCACGGTTAGTCATCATAACAATCAAAAATGAACTTTAACAGTATTAGCCCCGCCCTCAGTGATACGATTCGCTTTTTCGCACCCACCTGTTGAGTGTCTACATATATTTGCATTAAGGGGCGGGGCAGGAGGCCGTCCAGCGGTTCAGTGCCGCTAGTAGAACTGACACTAGCGCTCGTACGTACGGCGGTAGTTCCGGGTTGTCTCTCAACTTCTACCTTGTTGTCCTCGTCCTATGTTGTAAACAAAAAAGTAATTTTGGCCCACTTTAGGCAATCATGGCTCTTCTAATGGAGCACCAGTTCCGGCAACTTCCAGCCGACAAACAAGTGGAAACCCGGCCGTTTCTTGAGGCGGTGTCTCATCTTCCTCCGTTCTTCGGTAGGTTCTTCCGTCATGTCCTATAGTTTGAGAGCTCAGATTTGTTCATGATATATGTACTTGTGATTCGAGGTTGGTTTTTAGATCTTCTCAATGATAACTGTTTTAAGTTTTAGTAAAGTTAAATCAGATAAGGTTTATTTTAGTTACGCTTTCAGTTTTGATGTATCGCGATCCTGCAAATCGACCAGTAACTGTTGAAAAACCTGTTGATAACGATTAAAAGAGTTTAGTTAGATGTGATAAAAAGCTACGCAAAAATAACTATTTTAAAATGCTTAATGTTTGTATTTGTAAGATTATGTTTCTTCACTGGTAAATTAAAATGTTTCATTGTCAAAATGAATAATAAATTGTGGAAACAAAGTAACAAAGATAGGCTTCTGATCCTGTATTTACATTCAAGACTTTAATTCCAATGCATACACTATCCATGCTATTAATATTATTAGCATTACAAACACTTTCAAAAAGATTTTCAGGGGCTTTCCAACTTTTTGATCAACCGTGAGATTTTCCACTCCTGATCAAGCTCTTCACATTGACAAGTCTGACAAAGCCTAGCTGTCAACTAGTAGCTATTGTCATCTATGAGAACTAATCTTTTTTTTAAGATCAAATTCCTATTCACAAAGCTGGCCACAAACCTAATGCATGCATAATTTAATCCGCTGCCCTCGATTTTAGAAGTTGAGGAAATTGATTAGCACGGTGTTGAGTTGCCTTAGTCCATTCACCGGCGAAACAGAACATCCGAACATCTTTGTTTGAAACCTCATTTGGTATTAATATGAGAAAAGTCATTGGAAATGAATTTGCCACTTGAAACTGAAAGCATGAGGTTTCCAGATTAGCTCTCAATGTTCTCAGTCTCTTGAGGGATATTTTCTTGCCATAGTTTAAAAAGCAGAACTTAATTATGAAACCATACAACAATGTTCCTTAAAAAACTCAGCTCAGTAAAACCTGTCTATAAATAAAAGATGCAGACACTTAAACTTAATAGAGTAACCTTGAATAATAATGGCAGGCTGTGATTGGAGAAATATCCACTGTATGATAGTGTGACATCATCGTGATGCAAAGAAAACGGCTTGTGGAAGATGTCGCTGACTCCCACGGAAAGACAGTAAAGCCTCCCATTCCTTGTTTAGAGTTCACGCTTATCACAAAAAGCTCTGTGTGGCATACAAACACCAGAAAGACCAGAAGGGATGACTGTCATTGTTATACAGAGGCAATTTGTGTGTGTGTGTGTGTGTGTGTGTGTGTGTACCTGGTAATTATCACGTTGTGGGGACCAATTGTCCCCATAAAGATAGGAATACCAGTGTTTTTGTGACCTTGTGGGGACATTTTGATGTCCCCATGAGGAAACAAGCTTATAAATCAAACAGAATGATGTTTCTTGAACATGTGAAGTAGCAGAAAGTTTTCTGTGATGGTTGGGGTTAGGGAATGGGGTAGGTAAGGGGAATAGAATATACAGTTTGTATGGTATAAAATGCATTACGTCTATGGAATGTCCCCACAAAACATGGAAACCAGAATGTGTGTGTGTGTGTGTGTGTGTGTGTAATTGTAATGCATTTACAGTATTCTCTGTGAAAAAGCTTAAGGGCAAGCAATATTTGCGGAGCACACATACTAATAAACTGTATTACCTTAACTATACTGTAAATAACTTTGTAGATTAAGTTTTATTTGTCAAGCATACAGATGCCAGTGACAGTTTGTGCATTGAAACCCCCGGTGTAAAGCTTACAGCTATAGGAGTACCATATAAAAGATGTGTTTAATAAAAGATACAGTTAAAGGCCATATAAAAAGATGGTCCTTTTGATAACATTACAGTGGTTGTCGCAAGGTAGGTGACTATACAATATCAATATGCAGAAGGAAACCAATCTCATTTAATGAACACACGTCACTATTAAAGGCCCTTTTGATGCATTTTAGACAAACATTTTGCATTTTATATCATACGATATTTACACAATTTTGTTCTCAGTGAATTTGCTATATTTTTAAGTTGCCTTTAAGGGTATGTTTGCATTTATGAAAAATGTCACATACACACAACAACGCTGTAAAGATGTGCGTTTACACGGAACCGCATAAACAACTAAATTCGCTGTATTACGTGTTACAGGACAGTAGATGGCGATGTTGTAACGAAGCACTACACGACTACGCCATTGACTGTAAAAAAGATGGACGCCGCCTCTTTGCTCTCTTCCATTGGTGAAAGGTGAAGCCGCCAGTGTCCCGATACGGCGCTGACATCTTGAGTCTGCGCAGTAGCAATTTCGGGACCTGTCCTGCGCAGTAGTGAGCAGGAAGTAAAGCCGCGAAATCAAGACCCCACCCTCGCAGAATGCGCATATCACACGATATCACAGCTGTCAATCATGACGTGACACCACCGTTTTTATATAATTAAATAACTAACTAAACACAAACTTATTTTAAAAACAAACATTTGAATTTACACAAATAAAAACTACAGTAAATAACAGAAACCAGCTTCTGAAAAAAGATAATTGAAGTGTAATTGAATTGTTTAGTTGGTCACAAGTCCCATTGAATAACATGGGGAGGCGGGGTTTATGACCTATACTGGGACCAGTCACTGGGGGGTGATCGAGACGTTTTGACTTCAATTTTCAGGGCTTGTGCGGCACGCTTGGACTACGCACATACATGTACGCATTCGTCTACAGAGTGATAAATACAAACACTCAAGACAGCGAAAGCTTCAAGTAGTTTAATATAGAAGGACGGTAGGTTTATTACTATAAGTGAACCAAAATTTTGTAAACGTTGTTGTAGAACCTAGGAAACGCTTTCCTGCCAAAGATGACTTTTTACGGCAATCCATATTTCCGCTGTTATGCACCAGGTGGCGCTCTTATCCACCTTATAAAACACTAAAGCATCTACGGATCCAAAAACAGTAAAAACTCTGTGTATGTTTTGATCACCGTTCTAAATCTGATCTCTAACAAAACTCCTTTACAAAAATGCAATTATTTCAGCTTTTTGAAAGATATTATGCCGTAATTTCGGGCAGTGCGTAATATCACTACACCTGCTGCAGCCATGTTACAGCAGCAAAGTCCTTGATTATTACGCCAAATTTGAGTAGTTCCTAGCCATATCGGCCTAGAAAATTGCAACTTTTTATTTTCAGGTGGTCTTAGTACACGATTTAACTACAGAAGAGTCAATTTTTAAATAGGAAAAATATCGAAACTCTTTGGTTATTTTTTAGCGCAATGCTAATGGTCCAATCAGATTCAATGGATTGTGCTAAGCTATGCTAAAAGTGGTACCACCAGACCCGGAGATCGGCTGAATGGGTTTCAAAATGGTTAAAATCAAGTGTTTAACTCTAGGGGAGCTAGAAAATGAGCATATTTTCAAAAAAAGTGTAGTGTCCCTTTAAAGCAGAGGGTCTAGGGATGCATATCAATTAATCGCGATTAATCTATAGCAGAATAAAAGTTTTTGTTTACATCATATATGTGTGTGAACTGTGTATAATAATTATGTATATATAAATATGCACACATGCATGTATAATTTTAAGAAAAAAATATATTTATATATTAAGTATTTATATTTATATATAATATAAATTATACATAAATATACAAATGTATATACACATGTAAACATTGCTTAAATATATACATGCATGTGTGTGCATTTAACTATACAAAGTTATTATACACAGTACACACACATATATGATGTAAACAAAAACTTTTATTCTGCTATAGATTAATCGCGATTAATTGATATGCATCCCTAAGAGGGTCTGTTCTTTTTGATATTATTATAAACTTTTGTGAAAATTATAAAAATGCTGGTGCTGACTGGCAACTTAAAAAAAAACGCTGGCGGGAAAAGAGTTAAACTAAATATCTTAAGACTGGTACAAACACATTCCTGTAGGCTTCCATTGTTGTTTTGGTTATACTTGCGCATGCCTATAGACATATTTAACACATGCGCATGACATCACTTTTATCACAGATTTGCGCTTGTCTAATTTCGACGATAATGCGATATTATCCAAAACTTGAACGTCTTCAAAAGTTTCCATTTTCAGGACCCCAAAACACCATTGTCATGTTAAAAAACAGACCAAACTGTGTCCATTTACAGTTGAAATCATTGTCATGTAAACGGCTCTTAAGACCCCGCCTAAAAATTTGAGTCTGTAACTTACACAAAGAAGTGTAAATTTGAGGGTGCATGTTATGTTTGTAGTCTGTGAAGGCAATGTGCATTCAGTTAGATTTCAGGAACCATTGCAAAATGAATAATAATTAAATAGTTTTGTAAAACAAGACAATATAGGTCAGAGAATATACAGCAGAAGAACTGGTGTCATGAATGGAAACATCAGAGGTTCAATGTTCCCATTTTTAAAAATGTTTATTTCATTATCAGACCTGCAATACATTTGGTCTCAGTGTGATAATGGAAGGCACTGAAACTTTAATGAACCGCATGGGTGCTTTCAGAAATCTGTCATGCTCTCTAAGCATAGTTAATTATTCAAGGTTTTTTTTAAGGCGGTAATGTCAGAGTTCACTCCGAGGTTCTTTGGGAAGAGAAATGGAAATATGTTTAACATCTATCTGCAAAATTCCTTCCCTAGTTTGTTGTATGTAAATATTACTTCACACCTCAAATGAAAGAGTGTTGCATTCTGGGTAATGCATAACATAATCTTCTTTTTATGCTATACAGTGGGTTAAATGTCAGTTCTTTCTTTGTAGATTTCAAATACATGCAAATTGTCAGGGATTATCTTGTTTGCGTGCACATCTTACTTACCTTTTCCCCTGATCTCTTTATAGACTGCCTTGGTTCTGCAATTTTTTCTCCCATCAAGGCTGATATTGCGGGTAACATAACTGTAAGTTTAATGGCATGTAAGCTTAATAAACTTTGCATAACATAACTTTTACAACCAGAGCTCCGCCCACCTCTCTGCTCTTTCTCACAGAAACTCAAGGCAGTGTATGACAGTAATCCCAGCAGGTTTAAAACCCTGCAACAGATTCTGGAAGCAGAAAAGGAAATACATGGAGCTGAGTGGCCAAAAGCAGGAGCAACGCTTGCCCTCATGTGGTTGAAAAGGCAAGTTTGGACCTGATACTTTGGTTGCTTTCGCTTTAGTAAAAATGACTTATTGTAAGATTTATGAAAATACATAATATGACATAATTAAATAAGATTTGTTGGTTCAAAAGTAAGTTACCTAGTTGCCTTAAACTTGAGGGTTTTTTTTCAACTTAAAAGTATTAGTTGACTCAAAATTAGTTGTCAACTAATATTTTTAAAATGTAAATGTGTTTTTTTTCTGGTAGGGGGCTACGCTTTATTCAGGTTCTTCTGCAGAGCCTGGTGGACGGAGAAAAGGATGAAAACAATCCTAACCTCATCCGAGTCAATGTCACCAAAGCTTATGAGATAGCCTTGAAGAAATATCATGGCTGGTTCGTCCAGAAGCTCTTTCAAGTAAGCTTCTTGATAACAAAATGAACCAAGAACAATTTGAAAATGGCTTAATCTGAATTTAAATCAAGCTTTGTTTGTCTCCAGTAGCATTTCTGAAATGTGTTATATCTGTTAAAAGTGGCGGCCGGTGACTTATTTTTCGAGGGCACACGATGCGAAGCTCTTCACAACATGCATGTAGCTCGTCATTTCAAAATATGTGTTCCGCGTCATGTAAACTTATGTGCATAAGTTTGCCAGATACTCATGTGTAATCATAGTTTACTGTTAAGTTAGTGTCTTGTGAGTATTTCGTGAACGAGAGCTTCTCTTTTATCATAAACCCTTAGATGCGTGTGTGTGCAGCTGGCACGTATTTTGACAAGACACATGATGCACATGATTCAGATGACGCGACAAACACATATTTTGAAGTGACGAGCCCACAGCTCCCCCTTGTGTTTTTAAGAGAGATTTGCAATCATTGTGGTGATCTGAAATCATCGCGATGAGACGATTATTTAATCATTGTGACAGCCCTACGAACTACGAACACATATTTTGAATTCGTGCCCCTCTGAAGAGAAGTCACCGGGCGCCACTGTCTTTTATTATTGGGGGCCAAGTTCGGTATTTTGCACTTGGAGCTCTGTTTTCAGATTGTTTGTGATGAAGTGGAGCAGTTTTGACGGAAGTTTGGACATGTGATGCTGCCCCGAGAATTTTCGGGTGTTTGTTGTATCACCCCCCACCTCTACAATGGCTGTATAGGTGCATTGGAACAATCCTTCCTAAAATGCAATAAACTTTCATTTACAAAGACGCTAAACCCACCGAGTGGCCAGGGGTGCTCACCGACATGCTCAAACAAAAATCGCTGCAAAAGATGCTTTCCAACAGGTGTTTTAGCATTCGTTGTAAACTTGTGGACCTATTTTTCCAAACGCCTCACACCCGTACATTCTTCCGTTGAGAGCTTGAATAATAGACACTCCAGCCCAGGTGGTGGCGATAATCCACCTTTGCCAATTGCAAGAATACAAACAACGTTCCCGGCGTGGAGTAATACCGTACCTCACAGCACATCTAATACAAGTCAATGGAGTTGGAAAAAAACTACGATAAAACCTGTTGGAAGCATCTTTTGCAGCGATTTTTGTGTGAGCATATCAGTGAACACCCCTGACCACTCGGCGAGTGTCACGTCTTTGTAAATGAAAGTTTAATGCATTTTAGGAGGGATTGTTCCGGTGCGCCTGTGCATCCATTGTAAAGGTGGTGGGTGATACAACAAACACCCGAAAATTCTCAGGCCAGCATCATATGTCCAAATTTCTGTCAAAACCTTTCTATTTCATCATAAACAATCTGAAAACAGGGCTTTAAGTGTAAAATACCGAACTTGTCCTTTAATTAATGCACCCTGAACTAACATGTGTAACTGTGTTGACATGAACTAGCATTAACAAGAATGAATACATCCTGGAAAACTATATTGTTCCTTTTTTGTTCATGTTAGTTAATGCATAATGTTTACTAATACAACCTTATTGTATAGCATTACTGAAAAACCTATTGAAGTTGTACTGTCTTCCATTTTTTAGGCAGCACTGTATGCAGCTCCATACAGATCAGATTTCCTCAAAGCTCTGTCTAAAGGGAAGGAGGTTAAGGATGAAGAATGCTTGGATAAAGCACGGCAGTTCTTAGTAAACTTCACCGCTACTATTGACGCCATCTATGAAATGTACACCAAGATGAACGCAGAGCTGGACTACACCGTGTGATTCGAGTTCAAACTTCAAACCTTATGTCTCTTATGTCCCAAAGGATCACCGTTGCCTCCCATTAGACATCTCAATGCGCCGTTCTTTCTCCTGGATTTCTGCAATCAGTGGTTTTGCTTTCTCATGGGGGACAATTAAGGTCTGAGCTGGTGAAGACTCTCACGATTATATGAAGGGGAAATTTGTTTTGCCTGTTTGTTGATGGTGTGAATGTGTTTGCTTCCATTAGAGAAGTAGTGTTCTTTAAAGTGAAAGTTTTAGTAATTTTCACTATACAGCAAAATCTTAAATGTGCACTGATGGAGTATATATATGTATATATCAGTGGTGTACATTTAAACCTTATGATTTTACTGTGTAATAAAATGTCTTTACTTGCAGTACACATGCACTTTATGTGTGTAAAGTGGTTGTGTATTTGTTCCTTTTATTAAACTACAATAGACTAAAAATTTGGATTTTAATTGTATTATTTAAAAAAAAGAGTTGGCAGATTTAATAACCAAATATCTGATATTGTTTACTTTGGATGTGTTTTATGAAAGAAACTATTGTGACCTATTGTTAAACATGAATGTAGAGAAACTACTTCTTCAGACATGACAATAAAGCCACTCTATTGAGTGGTTATATATTTTCCATAAAACATATATAACATTTTTGTCTATATCAATTGATGACACAGTGACTGAAAATCTTTACAATATGTAATGCTATGAAGTATTGTTGGATTGTAATATTTCACTTGTCATTCCAAAGGGTAAATTCATTACAACTGCTGTTAAGAAATATTATTTATTCAAATTATGTTTTATTCCAGTTGTCTTATGACATTTCAGACTTGAAATTTTTGTTTGACTTCACAACTTTTGTTGACCTTGGTCAGCAGAGAAACATGGAACAACAGTAATTCCTTAATGATGTAATATATTTTATTTCTGTTTTGCACTATAGCAGCAACATTTTAACCAATAGCCTTTTTCCTGCTGTTGTTGTTGTGAATTGTTTTGACTCTGCGAAAGCTATTTAAGTAAAAAAATAATCATGAATGGCTCACTGGCATAAGAACTTCTTAAACTGAATATCCAAAGACCCACTGTGACCGTATGATGCTTTCTGGTGCTGTTTTGCTTTCTCACATCTTAATGTGTAATATTGATCATCATTATGTGTAGTCTTTTTAAAGTCTAATAAAATTCTTGCAAAATATTTTTTACTGCCTGTTTTACTCGCAAAAACTGCATTCCCCTTTGTTTATCTTTGGTCTCGGCACGATTATAGGCCTAATTTTTTTTTTCTTTTATATAACTCAATATGCAATAGCTTTCGCATCAAATACATCCATATTTACAATTTCAAATGCATAAAATAAATATAAAGGAGAGCCACAAATGTGAAAATCCATTCATGCATGAAAGTGTAACTCGTCATCACCCTAACACCAGAGGTCGCTGTTTGCATTCAGATGCTCTGCGTGGTAATCAAACAGTGGGATACGGTGGGTTGCGTGTCACGTGGCTGTTGCTGTGAATGCCACACAAACTAGTTTAGTTAAATAAGACAAAATACTCCTCTTTAAGGTGTTTTAGTATGCAATTCAACCTATATCTCATTCATACATTGACAAGAACAATAAGAAGTACGCTACTTATGTGTGTATTTCCCCTCCATTCCATTTAAAAATATTTTGAAGGGTCCTGAGATTGTTTAGGTGGCTCCTCGAATGATAAAGTTTGGGAAGCACAGCTCTACATGCTCTGTCATGTAAATTAATCAACCAACCAACCAACCAACCAACCGGTCAGACCTGTTCTAAAAGACCTTCACAATATGTCTGGCTATCTGTGTCAATATGACTGCATTTGCATTGATATAAGTAACGCAAATTAATCTACAAACGTGTCATTGCAAATGTCACTTTGGTATAATACAAAATAATCACTTGCTTTACAAAATTGACAATTATAAGTTAAAATTTTATTTTGTTATTAAGTAAAAATAAGTATGGCAGCTAAGTTATAATGCAAGTTACTAAGTGAATATGCTATTAGAAACTTTACACGTTTACGTTTCTGGCTTCTACATTTAGAAGATGGGGTTTACATATTAGAGATCCACGCCCTCATTTCCACAGGTTTCCACAAAGTGGGCTCAGAGAAATTAAAACCACACCTTTTCCAGTACGGCGCTGCGCAGAATAATCAGCATATGACATCACAGTACCGCGCGGGCACAGCTTTCAAATCGCTCTCGCTGTACTGTGATGTAATGCTCAAATCTGTTTGCGCAGCGCCGCATGAGGTCGAAAAACGCCTTTCTCCCAAACCGCCTGAAACACAGAGCTTGAAAGATGAGGTGCTTTCTGAAACGACACAAAAGTGCGATACGGATTCCCGTCTGATGAATGAAAGCGCGGATTTGCCCTTTCATTCGGATTTAAAACTTTCATTTGTGCGGGTAAGGTGCTTTTTATCAATAACTTTTGTAAATGTAACGTTAACAGTGCATGTTCATTTCAAATGGTGAAACGAGTAAAATCGGCTTAAGACATTATAGGACCATTTAAACGGCTAAAAAGTTACTATTTTGACTTAGTGATACATTCTCAAAAGACAAATTTGTTAAGACTTACTTATGCACCGAATAGTGTTATTTAAACCCTACAGACCTTCAAACAGCTTCCTCTTCCCATTTTACCTGTATCTCAAAATCAGTATTTCATGTATTATGTAGTTTGTATCTACACTAAGTGTTTTGACATCTGAACCTGTTTGCCATGCACTAATCGGTTAGTCTTGCTCTCATTTCTCAAAGTTGGGAACTTTACAGTCAATGAATGAAATCAGAGCAGTGATTGTATTGTCAGCAGGAAAACTCCTTGGATCACTTACTTTTTTCCCACAACCTCATACAATTGCACATACACCAACTGTTTAACTCCTTGGAGACTTTGAGATTTGAAGGGACTAGTAGGGAAGAAATCTATCATTCCCTACTAGAATCTTTCTATGCACAGTAGATAACATTGTCCTTTCCATCTGTTTTATTTCCAGTTAGCACTATTGTTTACATGCCCAGATGGGCCACCAGTGCTCCCTCCGGTTCCCAAAAGCGTTGAGCTTCTATGTTGATAGAGCTTATCAAATACCTTCAACAGTCTGCTTTCACTCTCTGTGATAATAGTTTGTATTGCAGTCGAGCCTCAATCCAGGTCCACTTCTGTAGCCAGTATTTGGATAGTACTTGCCAGGTCAGTGGCAGTAACACGGACAGTGGGGGTTTGTGTTAGATTTTCCAACGCCCGCTTAAGCAAACACAGGGGGCTGACGAAAACGTCCATACTAAACAGAGCATAGCTTAGGAAAATATGGATAAAGCCCCTATAGTGTACATGGAGAGGTGTTGTTAACCTATAAATAAGCGCATTTGTGATGTAACATAACTCAGAAATCTCTTTAAAAAAGGTCCTAATATGTACCGTTTTGATATACAGAAATATACCTTTTGAGGTACCAATATGCACCTTTAAGTACTTTTTGAAAAGGTACCACCCCATTGACAACATTTGTACCTATTTTCGGAGAGTGAATGATACTGAAGGAGATCTTCAGGCGTGTCCAAACTCGACCACGCTTGTTGGTCCTTTGGAGTGGAGCTTAATCTTTTGGCCCGAAAGCTGACGTTTTCCCAAACGGCAGTATTATATGTTGTGGGTCTGTGTTTAAAGTAATGGTTTACAAAAAATTTAATATAAAACGTAAAAATAATTTTTTTCACTCTGACATTATTTAAACATTTAGCTGTTTTGCATAATTTTTGCACTCTTTATTTGCATATAACCAAAATGTACAGGTTTGAATATATTTTGATCGTTAATGTTTTGAACGTACATCAACAAGTGGGTGGCTGGTTCCAAAAATCACAAAAAAAAGACTTTACAAATTACATTTTCACTTAAAATTTTGTGTTAAAGATCACCAATTATCCGATTCACATTTTTACATTTCCTTTGGCGTGTTAGTGTGTATTAGTACATGTTAACGAAATGCAAAAGGTACACACCCCAAAGTAAACGATGACGCGAGTTATCGTCTCCAACGCAAATTTCTTAACTTGGACTACAACAAACACACGGATTTTAGGCAACAGTTTACTTCCTGAGATTGGTGATGTAGACAAGACCGACATTATCATAATTCCTCCCGCTTTGGACTCACAGCCTGTAAGTTAACTCCTGTTTTTTTCAAACTTGGTAAGGAGCGTCACATTTCCGGCTGACGTCAGAGGTATTCAGGCCAAACACAACGTACAGATTGGCTGGCCAATCAGGGACACAGCGATGAGGTTTGTACAAAATCTGTGCGTTTCAGGAAAATAGCAAAATCTTCAGCTACAAAAATGTACGGTATGCAGGGCTCGCAAAATGGCTATTGTGCCTTGCAGTTGAGTTACCAAAATGCATCTCCGCCCTGCCCGTAGGGCTACCAAAATGCATCTCCGCCCTGGTCGTCGAGCTATGTTGACTTATAGGGAGGAAAAAATATTTAAATGATTATTCATTCTCTCACATATTTTGATATTTTGATGGGTAATTATGTTGTATGAAATTCAGAAAGCGGGTATATATAGGTTGGCCTCTATTCACACTCTAGGACGCACCAACAAATATAACTGTGACGAGATCTGTCGTGTCGACAGCTCAGACCAAGAGAGTTAACGCGCGCTCTTGTTTACTTTCGCAAAAGCGCGAAGCACGAACTGTACAGGAAGCAAGCAATACTGATTTGTCTCTCGCAGCAAGCTTTAAAGAGGTATAGATTGCATGGGAAGTGAAAAGAATTACGGAAAAGGCTACAGTAGGCCTGTGTGACTCCATGCAGAACAACATCATGAAAAACAACGAAATTGAGGAACACTATATGAGTGGCATTTTCTTATCTGTGATGACTTCAGTTAATATTTCAGATTAAGAATCTGAAGTTTATAGATATTACAATTCAGTCAGAAGCAAATATTTGTATTAATGATTGTATTTTGATAATTTTATGTGTTATTTGTTTTTTGATAAATGTTTTGTCTCAATATTCTACATTAAAAGTAATCTATTTTTTATTCGGGCTACTTGCATTCATTTCGGGATACCAAAGTGGAAGAGTGCCGGGGAAATGAGGGAATCAGTTTATTATTTACCAGGGAGTTAAACATTTTGCGAGCCCTGGTATGTGGAAACTAATGTTTTTTTTTAATTCTAAACCATACAAACACATTGTATTGTACCAAATACACAAAATAACGTTGTTTTTTAGCAATGGCATACGTTCCCTTTAAACAGAATAAAGTGGCTTTGGACTGCATTAAATATTCTTTGATGTCGTCATCGTTTTATTGCCTCAGGAGTTTAGACTTTCGAAACTATAATAGTTGAATGCACAGAGGAATTTCCCCTTGAACTAGGAAGAGAATGGGACAGAGGGATTGTGAGTAATGTCTTTTCTGGGAAATGAGGGAATCAGTTTATTTTTGCGATCAAATCCCACAGTGTATTGTGACATGTGTGTGTGTGTGTGTGTGTGTGTGTGTTTAAGTGGATAGGATTGGGATATTTGGAATGAATTTTGTTGGTATGCATCTCAACACTAATGCACATACTTAAAGGTATAGTTCACCCAAAAAATGAAAATGTCTGTCATAATGTACTCATTCTCATGTTGCTTAAACCTATATGAGTTTCTATTGAACACAAAAGAAGATATTTTGATAAATTATGGTAAGCACAGAGTTAACAGTACCCACTGACTTCCATAGCAGGAAAAAATATATGGTCATGTTTTTTAATGTTTAAAGAGTGAAAAGGGATTCAAAAGATTCAATCGTAATCCAAAACAGATCCAGGGTAGGGTGGGAATCAAGGAACCAAGAAAGAAAAACAATGGTAACAAAGTCGACAAACTGTCAAAACTGCATGTGGGCTGAGATTTTACGATATGTGTATATTTTGATTTGTTTAGTGACAGCGTTGTTTAAACTTTAACATCATCCTATTACTATTTTGCTTACAGCTCTGTTTGGGCCTCAGCAGACCCCTTGACACTACTCTGCACCCCTGAGAAGATATTTATTATTTATCAAGACAATGAGTGAAGTAAGTAATGTATATTCTGTATTAATATGACATGTCAGCACTGTGGCTGTATACTTAGTACTCCAAGCGGGAGTACAACGATAAGCGCGAGTAGATTAAATACAAAGTCAATGTAAAGACGTGATCAGACGTGTCCTTATGCGGGGCGATGCAAATGACGCGATATGGGCGGGCGGCACGTTTGCCGCTAAAACACGCGCTATTCGCCTCAAACATGTCTTCGTCAAAGCTGAAAATATTCAATTTGAGCTGAAAATTTGCATGACACAAAGTTAAATCCCGCGAGTAATCTAGAGCGAGTAATGCGATGCCGTGCGTTTGGTGTGTACGTAGCATTACTGTGGGTTTACACCAGACGCAAATTTAACTATTTGTGCGAGTAGATTACATACAAAGTCAATGCAAAGATGTGATCAGACGCGTCCTCGCGTGGGCCGATGCGAATGACGTGATATGGGTGGCGCGTTTGCCGCAAAAAAACACGCGCTATTCGCCTTATGCCGGGTTCAGGCTGCATGATTTTCAAACTAGTCGGGTCACCTGTGGTTTCACACTGCATGATTATCTGGGGTAGCGTTCAGTCGCTGCTGTTTCAGACTGCATAATGGATTGGCGACAGGGGTTTTCATACTGCATGACTTTAAGGTAAGAAGAATCGCCGATAACTTTGTCCCGGTCCACAAACTACGTCTCACAACCAAACGCACGCGAGAAGTGATGCGAAGGAAACAACGCGAGGTCATCGTGCAAGACCGGAGTTCTCACTGGAGACTGGTATTATTATTAAAAATGGTGGCTCGCAAGAAGCATACCATATATACTGCATGTGCGCTCATTTGCAGCAGAAAGAAGAAGAAATAAAGATTATGAAGGAGGAAATGTTTTGAGAGACTCCTCCCCGAACTTCCAGATGTCCTGTATGTTGCTCTCTCATTGGCTGTAGGTTATCGCTGATGATATTGTCACTCAAAACACATTTCACACGGCATGATTTTGAATCGCCGACTGTTCCAGATATTTAGCATGCCAAATATCTCACGGGTGTCGGCGACTCATCGGTGATTCTCTCAGAATGCGTCTTTGATAATTCACACTGTGTGATTGTCACTCACGTGCATGAGCATCGATTTGCCTGTGATTTCGGGCATTTGTCTGCGATTTCTCAAAATTTCTGTCGCCGAGTCAAAATCAGGGCTAAAATCATGCAGTCTGAACTCGGCATTAGACGCGTCTTCGCAAAATATTCAACTTCAGTGAAAAATTTGCATGACACCAAGTTAAATCTTGCGAGTAATCTAGAGCTAGTAACGCGATGCCCCGCGTTTGGTGTGTGCGTAACATTATGGGGCATACACACCAAATGCAAGATCAACGATTTGCGCGAGTAGATTACATACAAAGTCAATGCAAAGACGCGATCAGACGCATATCACACGAGCAAGTAACACGATGCCCCACGTTCGGTGTGTACGTAGCATTAGCCAACAGCACTTTGTGTGACCCAAGTTCGAATTTAGGCATGGGGTCTTTTCCTGATCCTACTGCCCTCTCCTCCCCTATCGCTTCCTGTCTTTCTCTAGTGTTCTCATTAGAAACATGTGTGACCCTTGACCCTAGTTTTTTTTTTATTGAGATTTATACATCATCTGAAAGCTGAATACATATGGTTTGTTTGGACAATATTTGGCCGATATACAACTGAGGGTGCAAAATATCTACATTTTGAGAAAATCGCCTTTAAAGTTGTCCAAATGAAGTACTTAGTTAGCAATTGCATTCGTTCATATAAATAAAGTTTTGATATATTTATGGTATATACAATATATTGTCATCTATTGCTACAAAATACTACTTTTTTTGTGTCAAGAGACACATTTAAATGCACAGTTTAATGTTGGTTACTGATGACTGTTGCTAAAAGTGTCTTTCTATTCAAGCTACATGTGGCCACATGTAAACTTTACAGATGATGCAACAAAATTGCTTCCAGACCAGAGAACAATTGTTTGCAAGAAGGATTAATTGGTTTTGAATTACATGGTCTTCAGTAATATCAGATGTTTGGTACAAGTTTACTAGTGTGACGTCAATTCTTATGCAACAAACATGAGGCAAAGTGAAAGAGAAATATCACTGGACTCAATGCCACACTAGTTTGAACTGTGGTCTAGCTTAGTTTGTAAGTACTATAAGATAAATTATTATTTCGTTGCATTGCAGGACTGAAAGTATTGAAGGAGTATTTCATATATTTCATAGTCCAGTGCATCCTGGATGCGTTTATTTTGGCCTCCTTTGACACTTATTCAGTATTTAATGAGACAAGACAGAAAGCAAGAATGAGAACTGGATCTATATGAGCACCATATTTTGATATGTCAGATCACTTGCTCCAAACACTATGCTATGGTTCTCACCAGTCTCTGTATTCAATCCCCATAATCTAGCCAGCTGAATTGCATCTGTCATCAAATGTTTCTCATCCTCTCTTGACTTTCCAGCAGGGTTTTTCTGCCACAGCTCTACTTAAGCGCTATCGTTTGGCCACAACGGAATCAAACTCAGTCTCCTCCTCGCCATCTGGGACTGCTGCCCAGGACTCATCAGAGGGTAAGGACCCTTCAGCAGATGAAGATTCAAATTTTCCCATGTCGTCTCTGGCGGAACTAGTGGAGAATGAGGATGAACCACAGCCAGCCCAAGATTCGCCTCAGGGTCCAGCTCGACCGGGGCAAAATCTTGACCCGAAGCAGAACATGCGAATAAGGTTCCCGGGGCCTTTTAAAAAGGCGGTTCCTAATCCTATGGACCTCCTGGAGTCTGAGTATCCAGTAGCACCTGGACCAAAGAAGGCACCTATGGACTCTCTGTTTGACTATGGCAGCTGTAGAGAGACCAACAATCAGAAGAAACGCAGGAAGAAGCTTCCACGGGGGTGAGAGACTCTTTTGTTTTAGACATGCATATGTAACAAATTTATGCGACCTTGTATGTGAAATCCAGGCGAAAGTATTTTACAGTAATCTAATTATGAGATTAGGAGCACCAAAGTTTTCCAATTAATTTCAATTTTTGACATGATATTACTCACTCTATATCAAAGATATCAATGTTATATATTCACAGAATGTTCTTTACTTTATGTAGGATGATTTTATATTAGCAAATCACAAAAATTACTGTCACAGGCAGGATCATATACAGTATATTTGATAAGCATGATTATTGTAGCTTTTGTCTAAGTAGCAGAATCAACCATTTACATTGACACATAACATTAAAGTCCAATTTATAGTCATGTGTAAGGTCTACGCCGTAGGTTATCTGTTACCTCTGCGTAGCCTGACATGTACGTCGCCAAATTTTTAACAGTGCGTCAGTTCTATGCGGACCGCAAGGGTTGTGATTGGTCCACTGGAACCCCTCCCATAAGATAAAAAAACTGCATCATAGGTATTTCCGATTGCGATGGTGAGAACAAAGATGGGCCAAGTTGAGGAGTGATTTAGCTGAAACTGCAACAAAAGTTGCTGTTTATTTACTTCTTTTAAAATTCGTTAACTGAGCAAGCTGCTGGTTCGTTGGCGGTAGAGCTACTGTGGTTATACGCGAGGATACTGCCTAGCGGTCTGCGCGTGTGCTTGCACATCGATGCGGACGACGACGCAAAAGTATATATTGCCACTTTTCCATTGCATAGTACCCCACGGTTTGGTTTGGGTGTGGTCAGATTACTTTTGGGGGCTTTTCCACTGAGTGCGGTACGTAGTACCCAATACTTCTTTTAGTACCACCTCTGTTGGGGTTCCAAGCGAGCCGAGCTGATACCAAAACGTGATGCGAAAACACTGTAGATCACTGATTGGACTGAGAGAATCACCAGCGTCATCGCTATAATGTAAAATATTAGCTTTACCTTCATGCTAGCTTGTGCTGTCTTGCGTAAACCTGTTGTCATCAGTGCTTAGCAGTTCCCAAACTCCCTTTAAGCAAAGATAAACATCCACAGGTTGAGAATCAGGAACACCATACCAGTTTTTTCCAGACTTGCTGTTTGTGGCGGCACATTCGCGATGCGCATGTCTGCATATGCTTAAATGCAACTTAAGTGAGGGTCAGTGGAGAACGTCGACTTACGCCACGTGTGTTTGTACAGAAACTGTCATGTGAGACAGAGGTAGTGATAAACGCGATTCGCAAACATCTATTTGTGGTGGTCAATTTTATTTTTGTGGCGGACTGAGAAATAAATGAATGTATGGGGATGTATAGCATTCCAGCGACGCTCTCACTTGTATGATGTCACAGCAGTAGACAGCGCAAATATAACGACACACCTATAATCCCTCCCACTCTGAAGTGTTACTAAACTCGATGGAAAAGCTAACCAAGCCAAAGTGAGGTGAGCTGACCCGACCTGACCCAAACCAAACCGTGGGGTACTATGCAATGGAAAAGCGGCATATAAAAAACTGACACGTCACGTAGGCTACGCTGTCCTGGCTACGCTGTCCTGGCTACACCGTAGGACGTATGCACACCTATATTGAGCTCTTTAAAGTAATAGGTGCATAATGCCCCTACAAGAACAGTGCCATGCATTCTGTTTACATCTATCTCTATGAATGGTAAAACACAGATAGACACATTGTTTACTGAGTGATACAGTGCAGACTGAGGTTCGAGTCAATGAGTTCAGCTCAGTACAGTACAGTAGCTGTGGTAAAACTAGGGTAAGATGACTTTATAGGGCCATTTAGCCATTAAACTTCTTAATAGATTGTGTCGCTCTTGTATATGTTGTGTTTTGTGCGTCAGACGGTTTACTAATGATTTAATACTTATTTGATTGTGCACAGTAGGTCTACTGAATGTCTGATGTTGTTTCCATTAATGCTTTTGGAGTAATGTTTATGTTGGAGTCAGTTATAGAGCTTACATTTCCCTCAGTATAGAGACTTCTCTTGTATACCATGGCATGACGAAGTCAGTTAGGGTGGGTCTTTAAAATTGACCATCAGTTTTTACTCACTTTTTTGATGGACTATGACACTAAATAATAGCACATCATTAATAGTACTTTTTAACAAATATGTTTTGTAAAAAACAAGATAAAGTATCTTTTATTAGGTGGATCATTCACTCATAGGGGCTGCTATATTGCACACAAAAGCAATATCCTGCCAATTGACATGGTTAATAAACACAAACTGACCTCAAACTCCAGTTTGTTACTTTGTATCCGCTTGTTAAGTCATGACTCATGACGTAAGGAATACCATTTCCAGCTCCAAGCCACCAGATTTAAACTCGGAAACACAGATTTAAGCACACATTTAAGAGAAAATTTGATAAACTCACGTGTAAACTGCGGTCTCAGGCTCCCAGAATCAAAGACAGCAATATATTAATTTATAAAAAATCCACCTCCATAAATCCATGTCTGGTCAGCTCGGATTTTGTTATGGAGATAAAATTAAGATCAGGTGTTTTTGGTAGTTTTTTATTATGATACGAGTGTATTATAGCCATGATTGTTTGATATTTCTCTATGACATCTGTGAGCGGTTGGACCCGGAAGCGGCGCATGACGTCAGACTTAAAGGGACACTCCACTTTTTTTTTAAATATGCTCATTTTCCAGCTCACCTAGAGTTAAACATTTGATTTTTAGTGTTTTAGAATCCATTCAGCTGATCTCCGGGTCTGGCGGTACCACTTTAAGCATAGCTTAGCATAGTTCATTGAATCTGATTAGACCATTAGCATTGCGCTAAAAAGTAACCAAAGAGTTTCAATATTTTTCCTATTTAAAACTTGACTCTTCTGTAGATATATCATGTACATAGACCGACCGAAAATAAAATTTGCGATTTTCTAGGCAGTTATGGCTAGGAATTACACTATCATTCTGGCGTAATATGTCTGACATGTTTTCTTGTAAATTAGCTTTTTTAGGCTCTTATGTTGGTTCAGTAATTTCACTTTAATGGCAATGAAAATGTTTTTCACAAATGTCACTTTAGTCATTTGATTGGTATTTAACAAATTTGAACAAGCTTGAAAAGTCTTCTGCTGCAAAACTCGAAAAGTACATGCAAACTTTTTTGGAAAAAAACTCAACTTCTAAAAAAAATCCACTTCTTTGGACAAGACATAGTAAACAGTAGAAAAATCACTAATGATAACTTGAAACATTGCAAATGATGAAAGAGTGTAAAAAATAAGAAACTGAACCACACATTAGGGGGCGCTGTGGTCCACATCACTGTCGCATTTGGGTTGTATTCATGTCCATGTACTCACAAAGGACACAAGTTTGAATGTGATCCACTTTCGTTTTGAACATTGTCGTTTATCCAATTCTTCTTCCGTGCACTTTGAGGACTTTGCTGAAAAATCAACATGGCGTTTATCAGATTCTGCCAACAAAAAGGTTTTTCTGAATTGCCCAAGACCAGGATTAAGCAGATTTGAAGCGAAGGTGTTTGAGGAACACATAATACATGCCGAGAGCATTCGGTTAACATAATTATCTAATTTTTGATGGAGGTGGTCTTTAGCAGCTTTTACATCTGAGCTCCCTACCCAGTCTCCTGAGGATGCGTATAAATAGCACGAAGTGTAAAACTCGTGCAATACATACGCCAAATTCCACTTTGGCGCGCACACGACACGCAAGTCCCTCCCATTCACTTAAACGGTGCATCTTCTTTTGTCGTTTTATTTATTGGTTTCTCAATCTTTTCTGTTTTTAAACCATTTTCGTTTGGGTTTAGGGTTAGATTTTAGATTTGCTTAATGAGGTTATTTAATATACAGGTTTCTCCATGTTTTTGTCCATATTTAAGCCATGATCGCTTGGAGTTGGGGTTAGAGTTGGGGTTTGGGTTAGGATGTCATTTTTATATAACAAAAAGTTGTTCTAACCCTAAACCCTAGCGAAAATGGTAAAAAAATAGCAAAAAAATTGAGAAACCAATAAATAAAACGACAAAGAAGGATGCACCGTTTGGGTGAATGGGAAGGACTTGCGTATCATATGCACGCCAAAGTGGAGTTTTGCCTATGTGTTGCACGAGTTTTACACTTCGTGCTGTTGTTTGTACGCATCTTCAGGAGACTGGGCTCGAGCTCCTCATATGTCATATTCGTTTTTCAGGAACACATTTAGCTTTATGAACACATGATAAAAGTGTTATATTCCCTCCACAGGAAGGCAGAAATGGAGATGTCATGTGACGATGGATCCCCAGAACCTCAAGTCCTTAAAGTCTTCAACCGCTGGCTGCTGTTTGAAGCCGTATCACGAGCGGACCCGAAAGCTCTGGATGGTCTCCTACCATATCTACAGTTGCAAGAAAAGAGGCTAACAGATGAAGAGTTCAAAGGTGCATTATAGGAATGGTTTAGTTTGTGAGCTTGGTTACAGCAAATTTGCAATGAAGCAAATGTGAGCTGGTGTAAAGTGTGTTTGTTTAAGGCATGGTTTTTAGTCTTGGGTGTACTGCCCAAAATTCAAATAAAATTGTTTGTAAATTATTATATGAAGTTTATTTAACTAAGTTCAGGAGGAGCATGGTCATGTGATCCAACCAATCAGCGCAAAGAGGTGCCTATAAATAGCAGTCCCTCACCTCTGTCCTGTGACAGATTTTTTGCAGCATCCCTCCTCCACCCCATCACCTCACTCTCATCTAGTCTCATTCATCCCAGTGAAAGAGGGGGGAGTACCCTGGGTTTGGGCTAAAATTCCGAGCTCGGAGCCCTCTCCTCGGTCAGCATGCCAAATATGCTTTATCTCATTCCCTATGCAAGTTAATATAACTCGTGAAATTCATCAAAAATTGTAAATCCTGTCATCATTATTGACAAACCCTAAGGTCATTCTGAACCTGATAGACTTCATTTCTTTAGAGGAACACAAGATAACACATTTTTAAAGAAATTATTTACTTTTTTCCTTCAGTGAAAATACATGTTGAATGTAGATGTCAGTCAGAACTTTCTACATAACATAAAAAACACACATGTACTTTACCTGTAGGACCTTAGTTTTACAGTAATAAGTTGCAGTGTGTTGCAGTTTTATTGATTAAAAGTAAACCACAATCAGTTATTGAGCAAATGGCGACTTGCATGTACCCGCAGTGTACTGTATGTAGATAAAAACGGCTCATTCTAAGGTAAAAAAACAATACAGTTCATTTTGAAAGGTCTTTATATAGCACCGATAATATAGTTATGTATATTATATTGAATTTCTGTTGAGAGATCCTTCTAAAAGTTACATGTTTGATTCATTATAATGCCTTCATCTTTTTGTTAAAAATCCTGCTTTAAACTGAACTGGGTCATGTCCCTGATATCCTGTGTTATGACATTATTTCCTTGTGGTTCAGTTTTTCATGTAAGTAAGGAAATTCTATTATATTTGCTCATGACCCGCCAAGACACTTCCTGTCTCAAAGACTTAAGCAAACTTTTAACAGAGAGCAGTAAGAAATCACAGCAAACCGTCAAAAAATTCAAGAGAGGATCAGACAGACAACTCAAGCTTCTCAGGCCAAATGTAACCACAGGAAAAGGTGTCACTTGACCCCTTACCTGAGTCAAGACGATTAATAAGTGATACATTGTTGAATGATTCACTCCATCTTAAATCATGTGACATTTTAACATGCACATGACACCATACTAGTTACTATAGTTTAACCATGGTTTTACAAATAGTTGTTTTTCTTAATATTGTGGAATCCTGGCATGAACAAACCACTTACATGCTCTTCATAAGACCTTAAAGTGATACTCCATCCCAATGTCAAAATTAGCCCATGTTCTACTCATCCTCAAGCAATCCGAGATACACATGTCCATCATCTTTCACATTTGTACACTGTAAACAATTTGCTGTAATTTTGCAGCTGGTTGCCAGTAACTTACTGTAGAAGATAAAGGGCCAATCCCATTTCTCTGTCTTACCCCTTCCCCTACCACTTCGTCTTACCCCTAGCCCTTGTCCCTCAAAACCAAGTGTTGAGCGCTAGGGGTGAAAACATACCCCTATGAAATGAGACACCGCTTGGTTACGGTTACGTCATCATACATCGTCGTTTGCTGGCTGCAACATCACCAGACGCGACAAATGTTGATCACAAACTTCCAAGATGCCGAGTGCAAGTGTAAGCGAAAGTGAATCAGCCGCCGAGTTTCTTCTGGCGTCCCTGTGTGATACAGGACGGTATACGTAAAGCACGTACCGATGTCTCCAAAGCAAGTAGTGTTATGCACTGATATTAAACGAAATTCGCTGCTAACGTTAATGGAATTTAGTTAAAACTGTAGACAAGCATGCAGTCCATTCATGGCTAGTTAGAAAAAATGTTGTGCAAATCAGCAACGTAACGTTAGCGTAGCAAACTAGCGAAATTTTAAAACAAAAATAAATTTTAAAACTTAAAATAAGAACATAATTCAAATATATATGAACAGGACTGTGTAGAGCACAAAACAAGACGTTAGTCATTTTTAAATTAATTATTAAGCCGAAAATACTTACATTTATGGGACTCTCTGGACGCTCTGGACGCCATTTTTGCCGCTTGCGCAGTGTATTCTGGGTACCTCTTGGTTTCAAGTAAGCTCGCGGAAATTCTTGGTTTTAAGGGGTATCTACCACTTGCCCTTAGCCCTACCCCTTGATCAAAACGAGAATTGGGATAGCCCTTACTCTCACGTGAACGTGCAAAACTAAGGGGTAGGGGTAAGGGGAAGGGGTAAGACAGAGAAATGGGATTGGCCCAAAGTCTAAAAATGTTTCATGTTCATTTAACTTTGAACAATATGTTGCCAGTAAATAACATAAATGTAAAATCTGCAGTAAGTTGCCGGCAGCTAGTTGCCAGTAATACCCAGAAATACTGTAATTATACAGACATTTTTTACAGTGTAGTTATTTTATTAAATGTCCTTTCTCTTTCAAGCTTTATAATGGTACAAAACAGTGAGCAGGGAACAATTTCTGACTTTAAACCCCGAAAAAGTGCAGACCAAAGCTTGACTGCCAGATTTTTTCAGCTGAGCGCTTTGGTTGCTGTGATCCTTTGCTTTGTTTATTAGTCTTTGAATGAGGCACCGATTGGTTGTTTTGATGTTTATCCCGCCCCTCCTCCACTGTGATTGGACGGCCGAATGAGAACTGACATTGACAAGCTGAGCTTTTCACCCGAAGTTGAATATTTTTCAACTCTCTGCATTCAAGCGCTAAGCGCAGAAAAACTGCAGAATGCTTTGGTGTGCACGCTACCTTATAAACAAATAACTAACTTCTGATAACGGCACCGTCTCGGATTCACGCAAGATTTTTTGCGTAGTAAGCGCTTGTTGCCGTGGGTACATTGCACAGTGACTCTGATGTGAATCTAAGATGGCTAATTATTCTAGTTTATAAAGCTTAAAATATGGATATTTTTTTGTACAATATGGTATGCCACATTTTTGGGCTTCAAAGCAGGGGCCACCGGTGACTTCTTTTTTCAAGGCTGCACGATGCGAAGTTCGTCACAACATGTAGCGTCACGTGTCTTGTCAAAATAAGTGCCTGCTGCAGATGTGTCTAAAGGGTTTATGATAAAAGAGATGCTCGTATTTGCCAGCTACTCACATAATCTCATGCATAATCAGAGTTTACTGTTAAGGGAGTGTCTTGCGTGTATCTTGTGAACGTGAGCGTCTCTTTTATTATAAACGGTTTTGATGCGTGTTAAACACGTGATGCACATGGTTCACATGACACAACAAACACATATTTTGAAAACTGTAATTGAATTTTGCTTTATAGACTTATAGAAGTATATTTTGTATAAGACATTAAGCTTAACGAAATGTGGTTACTTATGAAAAAAAGTGTTATGTAGGACATGTAGGACATATGTTGCACATTCTGTGTATGTACCAGTTGTGTCTTAGAATTACTCAAAATAGAAGTGTACAACTGTTAGTGCTAGACAAAACCAGAGACTGTCCATTCTGCAAAGGTCTAAAGTGTGATCGGTGCAAATGAAGTGTGAATTGTGCAAGCATAGGTGTGTGAAAACGGCTTGTACAGTTTATTCTTAGCCGCTGTATTCTACTTTTTATATTATCTATCGATTATTCTGTGTTTTCCCCTACATCTATTCATGTACAGCTGCTTTGAAACAATTAACAATTGTGAAGAGCACTATATAAATAAAATTGAATTGAATTGAAAAAGCAGATATAAATAAGCAGCTGGGGAAAGAAGAGTTAAGGGGGCGTGCACACCAAGGCTTTTACGCCCGCGGCTGGCGCATGTTTTCAGTTGTTTTCAATGGAAGCTCGTTTTTCAAAAAAGCTAGCAGCTAGCGGTTTTCTTCCGCACTGAAAACCGTCGCTCGGCGGTTTTTCCACGCTCAGCGCTGAGTGCCGAGAGTTGAAAAATATTCAACTTTGGGTGAAAAGCTCTGCTCGTCAATGTCAGTTCTCACACGGCCGTCCATGTGTAGTTGTATGGAGAATTCCACGATAAAACACATATTTTGAAAAACATATTTTAAGGGTACATTAAGGGGTAATTTTGATATTTGGCTAGAGTGTTGCTTTAAAAGAAAACACCACCTTTTTTCAATATTTCTTATGTTCTTACCTCACAAATTAATACATACCTATCTTTTTTCGGTGCGTGCACTTGGTCTTTGTGCGGCGTGTTGTGGGTGTGTTGGCATTTGGCCTAGCCCCGTTCGTTCCTTGGGATCCGGGCGGGGGTGGATTTAGAAGCCACCAAACACTTCCATGTTTTCCCCATTCAAAGACTGCCACATGAGTAGTCACACGAGTAAGTATGGTGGCACAAAACAAAACGTGTCGATTTTTTTTTAAGCAGATAAAAATGAGAACTGTATTGTATGGCGGAAGAGCAATTAGTTTGCAGCGTAGTAACATCATCACTCCTGACTACTCCCCCTCTCGCTCAAACTTCTGTTAATATTACTGCAAACTAAGTGGTTTTCCACAATACAATATAGTTCTCATTTTTTATCCGCTTAAAAAAATCGCCAAGTTTTATTTTGTCCTAAGAAATGAATGGGGCTAGGCTAAATGCTAACACATTCACGACGCGCTGTACAAAGATTAAGCGCATGCATTGAAAAAGATCGGTATGTATTGATTTGTCTAAGAGGTTAGAACATAGTAAAATTTTGAAAAAATTGGTGGTGGTTTAAAAAAAACTAGTTGTAAACAGGTTTTCTCTGCTTTATATTTCGTTTAGAGCCTTCTACAGGGAAGACATGTCTACCAAAAGCTCTACTGAATCTGCAGAACGGACAAAACGACACCATCCCCATACTGTTGGACATCGCAGAACAGACAGGAAACCTGAGAGAGTTTATCAACACACCATTTAGAGACGTATATTACCGAGGTGGGTCATCCAACCACTAAACACAGACCAGATTCTACAGATGTACAAAATATCATTTTTTTCCCATAATCCTTATGGATTGGCATTAACTCCAGGGCATGGCCAAAGCACATTTGGTGAAACGTCACATGGAGTTTGATTCAAAATATGTGCTTTGACTGTGTTTTCTCAGAGCTGCCTTTGAGTTGCCCGCAGTCTCCTCCACCCTGCGCTGTACAAAGAGTCCTTACAAACTTGTAAGAGTCCTTGCTGATCCTCAATGGCATGTCTATTTAGGACTGGACGCAAGCCATTTTAATTTGACAGAAGGGCCACACCCAGTGCAATATTACGTACATTTCCTTTACACGCACAAAAATAAATAGCCAAAATAAGCGTTAGTGCATGTGCAGTGACATTGATGTGTGACGTTCATGCGGATGACACATTTCCTGTCCACCTAATTTTTATTCGTTAAATGTTTGAAAGACATTTTACCATTTTTATATTTTGTTTCACATTCATATTTGGAATCTGCAGCTCTCGAAATGCATAATAATCCTGCTTCTTTGGACTTTGTGTAGTCTATCTTTCTTGTGAAGTTCCTCAGGATGCAATCAGTTACACATCGGTTCCATTAGTTTGGCTGTGTTGCTTGCAGGCATTGAGATAGGACAGCTTATACAGTGGGGCAAAAAAGCATCCAGTCAACCACCAACTGCGCAAGCTCTCCCACCCAAAAAGACGAGAGAGGCCTGCAACCTTCATCACAGGTACACCTCAACCACGAGAGACAAAATGAGGAAAAAAATCCAGAAAATCACATTGTCTGATTTTTTAAGAATTTATTTGCAATTTATGGTGGAAAATAAGTATTTGGTCAATAACAAAAAAGCAAGATTTCTTTCTCTCACAGACCTGTAACTTCTTCTTTAAGAGGATCCTCTGTCCTCCACTTGTTACCTGTATTAATGGCACCTGTTTGAACTTGTTAGCAGTATAAAAGACACCTGTCCACAACCTAAAACAGTCAGAATGCAAACTCAACTATGGCCAAGACCAAAGAGCTGTCAAAGGACACCAGAAACAAAATTGTAGATCTGCACCAGGCTGGGAAGACTGAATCTGCAATAGGTAAGCAGCTTGGTGTGAAGAAATCAACTGTGAGAGCAATTATTAGAAAATGAAAGACATACAAGAACACTGATAATGTCCCTCGATCTGGGGCTCCACGCAAGATCTCATCCCGTAGGGTAAAAATTATCACCAGAATGGTGAGCAAAAATCCCAGAACCACATGGGGGAACCTAGTGAATGACCTGCAGAGAGCTGGGACCAAAGTAACAAAGGCTACCATCAGTAACACACTATGCAGCCATCAATTCCTGCAGTGCCAGATGTGTCCACCTGCTTAAGCCAGTACATGTCCGGACCCGTCTGAAGTTTGCTAGAGAGCATTTGGATGATCCAGAAGAAGAGTGGGAGAATGTCATATGGTCAGATGAAACCAAAACATAACTTTTAGGTAGAAACTCAACTTCTTGTGTTTGGAGGAGAAAGATGCTGAGTTGCATCCAAAGAACACCATACCTACTGTGAAGCATGGGGGTGGAAACCTCATGCTTTGGGTCTGTTTTTCTGCAAAGGGACAAGGACGACTGATCCGAGTTAAGGAAAGAATGAATGGGGCCATGTATCGTGAGATTTTGACTCAAAACCTCCTTTCGTCAGCAAGGGCATTGAAGATGAAACGTGGCTGGATCTTTCAGTATGGCAGTGATCCCAAACATACCGCCCGGGCAAAGAAGGAGTGGTTTCGTAAGAATAATTTCAAGGTCCTGGAGTGGCCTAGCCAGTCTCCAGATCTCAACCCCATAGAAAATCTTTGGAGGGAGTTGAAAATCTGAGTTGCCCAGCGACAGCCCTAAAACATCACTGCTCTGCATGGAGGAATGGGCCAAACTACCAGCAACAATATGTAAAAACCTTGTGGAGACTTACAGAAAACGTTTGATCTCTGTCATTGCCAACAAAGGGTATATAACAAAGTATTGACATAAACTTTTGTTGTTGACCAAATGCTTATTTTTCACCATAATTTGCAAATAAATTCTTAAAAAATCAGACAGTGTGATTTTCTGGATTTTTTTTTCTCATTTTGTCTCTAATAGTTGACGTGTACCTTTGACAAAAATGACAGGCCTCTCTCATCTTTTTAAGTGTGAGAACTTGAACAATTGGTAGCTGACTAAATACTTTTTTGCCCCACTGTATTTTGGCTAATTCTGTCTGTCAACAGATCCTTCTGCAGACGTAAACCAAAACATACACAAATACATTAAACAACTAAAATTAAGTCAAGATCGTCCCCATTGTTGTCAGTGCAGTAAAACCACCACCTTAAGTCAGGCTTTCTTTATCACTTTAATAAATTTGATTACAAATAAATACATCAGATGTTAACAGTATTTGGTAAACATTAGTCAGTTTGGTAAACATTAGTCAGTTAGTTTGCATAGAAATAAAAAATCTGTTTATTTCTGAAGACTGGTTCACACAGAACATCACAAACCAATAAGACACATCTGTGCTTGATATATGACGTGATCAAGAACCAAACTTAGTTCTGGATTTAGGATTTTTATTGTCACTCATGCCCAGTAAGAAAAGTACTATGTGTATTAGGGAGGTCATTATTTTTCAACTTTTAAAAGTTCATGCTCTCACACCAAAAATTGGGCAACATTTTTTCAATATGAATTAATATTTAGAGGTTGCTCAAGACCTTTGAAGTTTAACACATTCGCGTATTATGTGATACTTTGTGCTAGCATGCTAATTATTTAATAATATATACTTATGGCAGCAACGGACTTATTTGACCATGCTCTATGCAATTAAAAACTCCTGTTTTAGTTGTGATATGTCTTTCAAAGCAAGGAAGCTTCAATGTGAATGAAGCACAATAGACAATATACACTGAGACAATGGCTGAAGCAACACAAAGCAAGTCCGCTATATGGTTACTCGTATAAGAAGAGACTGAAACAACTGGAACTAAGTTAAGCAAGTTTTATGTGTGTTGTGCGTTTTTAAATGGTACAGTTTTTGCCAAAATATGTGATTTTGGAAATATTCAAAGGCTTTGAGCAACCTCTAGATATTGTAGGAGCAATTCAAATATTATTGATATCCTAACACATTTTGGGGGTGAGAGTTGAACATTTCAAAAAATTTTTGACTCCTTATAAGGACCACCCTAATGTGTATCCACTGCGATCAGCATTGTTGATGTTATCTGCATACAAATGGTTGATAATACACACATGAAGGTACTACACATACGATTTTTGTGCACACATGGGCGGTACTTTGTTTAAACGAATAACAGATACACATCACTTCTGTTTATGAGTGTACACACAAAGTAAAATGATGTGATATTACGAAACCAAAGCTGAATAAAGGTTTGTATCATGACCTCCTTTTTAATAAACATTTCCTTATCCATCTGTAATAAATATGAGAACAAAAAACTTTCAAGGTATACCGTTTTAAACTTGTATACGGTTCAGGCTGTGTGATGGCATGAGCTGTATATCCTTATTTTTATATTGCTTTATTTCCTGTGTAAGTTAAATTTACGGTATCTCATATTCTGCTGCTTCCTACTGCACAATATGATAAGATGCATCATAGATAGCATTTTTCCTGTACTGTGAGAGAGCAGTTTGTTCAGAGTGATCATTGCGGTCGATTCATTATATGTTGTTGGGCAATGACGTCTTCATAATACAAAATGTGGTACATCCATAGGTCAGACGGCACTGCATATTGCCATAGAGCGCCGTTGCAAACAGTATGTACAGCTTCTGGTGGAGAAGGAGGCCGATGTTCATGCCCAAGCCAGGGGCCGATTCTTCCAACCCAAAGAAGAGGGTGGATACTTCTACTTTGGTGAGTTTCTAAATAATAATTTTGGTTAAAATGTGCAATGTGGGACAGAAATGCAATATAATTTACATAACTATTATTAGTGGTGTAAAGACCCTACAAAGTACACTGTATTGTTTTTATTACCCAAGTACGAGCCGTTTTTATCTACAAACACTGTGGGTCCAATTATAATTTTGTGCCGTCATGTTTCTACAGTAGCATTAAACGGACTGTTCTATGGATTGCGTTAATATGTTGTCTCAGACGATGACGTGTTTGTACTGTGGTCAAACCATAGTTTCTCTATGCGTTTCGAAAAGAAGGGGTGTGTTGTGGACTGAGCTGTTGGGTGCAATTTACAATCTCACCGCTAGATGCTGCTAAAACTGCCACACTGGACCTTCAAATAAAGAAGGGCTGTCAAAAGATTAATCGTGATTAATCACATACAAAATAAAAGTTTGTGTTTGCATAATATACCGTATGTGTGTGTGTATTGTGTGTATATGAAGAGTTTGGTTCCAAAACGCAATAAATCCATTTTGACAAATTTCGGTAAAAACGTGTTTTCTATACCAAGAAAGTGACAAGATGAAAACCACTATTTTCTGTTACAAACTTTCACATAGCATCTTTAGGTTATAAAAACATAAAAAATTCAAATCCATAACTTGATTTTCAAAGATTTATTATAAAAATGAATACATTTTTCCACAAAATGCAATAAATCCATGAAAGTTTTTTTTCAAAATGCTATAAATCTATTGAATCAAATGTGCATTCATCTTTGCCATTTTATATTCATTTAGTTGAACAGTTGTACACACTCATTAAAAAAATAAACATTAATGGCATTAATAAAAACACTTACTTTGTCATATTAAGAACACTGTCATTGATGCGGTTATACTTGACGTAGTCGCTTAGCATTTTTCACAGCGATCAGCTGTAAAATGTTTTGGTCCTGCTCGATTTTCGTTGACTGAGTAAAATAATGGAAAGTTTTTCATAAGATCTCCTGGGGTCAATGTGTTAGCATGAGAAGCTTGATGCTGTCGGGAGAACAAGCGACCGTCTCCCGAGTGCCTATCGCGAAAATTTTTAGATGTTGATGGCTTACGTTTCTTCGTCGTCACAGAAAACCACCACAGGTTTATCAATGCAGTTAATATATTGTTTTGTTTTGTTTGTTGATCACGAAGTACAAAGTAGATGAGGAAAACTAGGACTCCGTGTACTCAGCGCGCCGCCATGTTTGTTTACATTGCGTGAATGGTGCGCTGTAATTTCTGGAGCGGATTTATTGTGTTCTGTAAAAAAGGAGGAGTGGCGTTTATCGCATTTTGGGAAAAAAGGGAAAAAAGATGACAGAATAACACGGCGGATATTGGATTTTGCGTGAAATTAAGAATTTACTTTTAACTACTGACCTGATATAATACTGGTTTTGGAACCAAACTCTTCATATATTATGTATATATAAATACACAGCTACATGTATGAAATTAAGAAAACTGTTATTAAGGTATATTTTTATTTATATTAATAAATAAATAAATATAAATATGCCAAAGACTGTTTTAACAGAAATATTGTTCCCTTAAATATCTCTTAAATATAATAGTAAATGGTAAAGGCTGATAACACTGTTTTATTCACTTCATTTCTTTTTATTTCATTTTGCTGGATGATTTTGTGTTTTAGTGGCAGTAACCACTTTCGGTCTACTTTAATAACACATATTTTATACTCTAGTTTGAGACATCTGGTCCAATGATATAAGACTAACTTTATTTCAACACTCATCCCAAAGCTATGTGTGGGAAGCTCCTTCTCCTGCTTTATCAGCTGTTTGTTTCATTGCTATCTCTGTTGTTGAAGAAATTCAGGATATTGAAGTTACCTCATGAGACATTCAGGATGGCTTTACCTAAGTAAAACCAATATAGGCAAGCATGCCATTTTGGAAAACCCATTTATTCCCATGGCAACATCAGGTGATTTTCTGTTCTGTTTCTTAAACGCCTCTCTTTTGGTTTGGTTGGAAAGCGTGGTGAGCGTTAAACAGTTTGTGCATTCATGAAATGTTTAGATGTGAGCAAAACTGTTTGTGGAGCTTTGAAGAAAATCAACATAAGACATTATGTCATAAATAAAACAAGTGCGCATGTACCAAGCGTGTAAGAGAGTGAAAGGAGCCTCTGTGTTTGCAACGGAAAATACACTAATAAGGAATGTACTTGGAGAGTCTATTGAATGTCTGGGTGTCTTGTTCATGATGCCTGATCATGTTCTGCCCCCTGTTGTCGAGATTGTGTTAATACAACTCTGTCAGCCTATATAAATGGTATTCTGTAATGAATACACAGTAGTGGAATAAAGTGATGTCCAAATTTGAACCACCGACATCTTCACTTGTTTTTCAAATATTTTTATTAAAGATGCATTAAAATGTGAAAAGTTTATAAAGACAGGCAAGGGCAATAACTTATAAAATATTACAAAAGAGGATCAACAAATATTAATTGACAGATAAAATTATAGTCAATTTATGCTTTAAAGCCTGTGAGCTTTTTGTTTTTCTATGCCTTATTTTTTAAAAACCCAGATTCCGTAATACAGTACCCTCTGGTTTGCCATTTTGCCAAATTATTTTGTAATAAATAACTTAAAAGTGTTTTGTCTATTTTGTACCATACACATCATGTTTTGATGGTTTAGTCTAACCTGAGGGGGCATTAAAACAAAAACTGTACAAATGTCCCTTTGACTTTATATCCTACCTCTTATGAAAATTAACAAATTAACATGTTTACTATTAGGACTGTGCAATATATTGAAAGCGCTGGTAATATGTAAGGTGCATACCGTTATACTGCAACGGTTGGCAATAAATGAGCAATTTAATTTTAATTTTCCAGAAATATGAAACATTATATAAAAAATTCTAATAAATTTTTTAAAAAGAAATACTGTTTTGCATATCGACCATTACATTATTTAGTGTGCTATCGCAATGTCTTCAATCTCTAATTACTATAGTTAATCCATGGTTACCACAAAATAACCATGTTTTTGCCACAAAACCATGGATAAGAACATGGTTTTGCCAAAATTAATCAATACACAAAAAACATGGTTGCTACAAAAAACATGATTAAGAGGGTCATTCAGAATTTAAAGTTATCGTACTTAAAGTTTACCCAGATATAATGCACTCCCGGGCCTCATCTGGTCCAACAATGGCCCTGTCCCAAATGGCACACTCCGGACTTGTGGTCCTCCTCAGAGTCCACACTTTGATGACATCATAGAGTGCAGACTTTAAGGACCCTTGATGCGAGTCCACGTACGTTCACCGGAGTCTTAAAGGGATTTTATTGTTTTATACTGTTGTCTGATGTCTACTTATGATATTCGCTTGGCTTTTACATTCAAAAACATCAAAATCAATAAGTAATAGGCTATTTTGTAACATGGATTAGTGGCTGTCTGGAGAAATGGTTCGTTTGAAGGGGTGGGCCACACTGAAGACCTGGAGTAAACGCCCACTGCTATGATTGGACAGCTTCATTCCCCGTCATTACATGTTAGGGCAAATGTTTTAAAAACATTCATGTGTAAAAATAGCAGCCGAACACAAATATGTTTGAGCCACAAAATATTCTGTGTGCTAAAGATGATACACATAAATGACAATACGTATAGTAAAGTAGAAACAAAAATTTAAACTCGATGTGACTAAATTACCGTATACAACACAGTAAGCGTGCATCAGAATCTAAACTGCGGCTGATAAATCCTTATCAATAACTTTTGCATATTTCTATTGTGCTTGTGAGGTTGCTCATTACAGGTAATGTTACATACCACAGTTATATGATAAAAAAGCTTTGTTGGGTGTTTGACCTTTCAAATGCAACTCGCCTAAAATACCGTATACAACACAGTAAGCGGGCATCAGAATCGAAACTGCGGCTGATAAATCCTTCTTTATTAATAACTTTGTATATTTCTACCGTTAAATTACAGTCATGTTGTTAAGTGTTGTCACTTTATTAATCGTTTAATGTTTTTGGTACATTAAAACAGTCAAACATACGTGTTTAGACACGGATGTTACAACAGACATATCAAGCGATCTCTTCTAACAAAGCAATAGTGAAACGCAGTAACTTAAATAAACTTACTGTGTTTACTGCTGTGTCATTTTCGTCAGATCCAATATAAGTGGTGTTTTTAATCACAGTCTCTCTGCAAATCCAGCATTGACTTCTTTACAAATGAATCAGCGGTACACAAAGTAAACAAACGCGAGCTGGAACTTCTTCAAAAGCAAACTTTATCCACGCATTCCTAATGTTGAGCCTCCGTTATCCAGCGTCTGTGTTCTTCCCATAGACCGTTCTTCCACAATCGAATATGCGTTTCCATGGTTACTTCAGATCACCGCGTCAAAATAAAAGTCTCTCAGAAAAAATGTATTTAAAAGTCACTTTGGTTACATTTGGCAATCTTTAAAGACATGTTTACTTATTGTTGAGACACGTGTGTCACGCGAAGGTGTGGGAGGGGCTACAAAAGTGGTCCTTGTATTTGGCTATGGGGAGGTGCTTCAATTCTACTTTGACGTCATATTTTTTCGAATTCCACACTGGCTTGTAATACTGGCTTGGTGCCAAAAACTGTTATATTTCAGTAGCATGGACGTTTTCAGTTCTGAAACTTGCAGGATGTTCATTTAAGTATGATGACCTCTTATATAACAAAGTATCAAGTTAAAATTGAGTATTTGATTCACCGCTCCTTTAATTCGGGACAGACTCGAGCATACGCTGGAAATAGGAAGAGAAGTTGCCCGTCAGTGTGAACTCCTCCCTTCCGTCGTCCGATTGGTCTGATTGCTCTTTCGCAAGGACTTCTAGGTTGGTAAAGTGCGCGAAGCCTGCTGCAGTGCGGGCTTCGCCGGAGACTGCATCAAGGGTGCAAAGGGGGCGCTGATGAGCAGACCTCAAAGCGTAAAAATGACAGATGGGACACCATACGGACTCGTAGACTAAGCGAGCACGCACGATTTAAGGCCACGAGACCGAAAGTCCACATGAAGTGTGCCATTTAGAACAGGGCCTATGTCACATACGGCTCAGTTCCGGTGACCATATGGGCCGTAGCTGGCCCACACATATAAAGTTTTAGTGTAAGTTATGGCTTGTTGGGTGTGCGCCAGATACAGCCCATGTGCAACAAGCCGGTTTAACACGAGTTGTGGCTTGTTGTGTGTGGGCCTGGAGTGGCCCATGTACGACAAACTCGTTTTATGATGAGTTCTGGCTTGTTGTGTGTGGGCCAGCCCTGGCCTTTGTGTGACAAATCGTTTTTAGATGAGTTGTGGCTTGTTGTGTGTGGGCCAGATATTGCTTGTATGCATCAAACCGGCCCAGATGTGTGTTATCATAAGTGGGCCACATTTGCTACATTATATCTGGGACATTTTAGGCTCACACACCCATTAGCTAGTGCTTACTGTGCCGTGTCTTTACCAAAACTTGCCCAAATATGTCTTATCATAAGTGGGCCACATTTGCTAGATTATATCTGGGCCACTTTAGGCTCACACACTATTAGCTAATACATCCTTCCAAAAGTTCAAAAACAATCAGTATTCTCTCTAAACAGAGAATTTGAGAATTCCTGAACCTCATTTACATCTCACCAATTTTAAATCACAAAACACGACGTCCGCTTTGGAGCTGATTGAAAGGTGCAAAGCTATTTTAATATAATCTGAGGATGACAGAACCAGATTATCTTTTCTGGTGTCCTGCCAGAAGTCTCCATCTCTCTTTTATTCACCTGTAAATGATTTTTATTTGTACATGGCTGTCAGTGTTTAATCCCCTCTGATCTGAGCGCGAAGGGAGTCATTCGCCGCGGAGATTCGCGGTGACATGATCTCAAACCCAAGCTCTGTGACATCTAATGTGATTTAGCAGTCACGCTAACCGCTCTCTGAGCGCGTGCAAATCAATGAGAGCGAAGCGTTTCTATAAGAAGTGACATGAAAATTATCTGTCACCCCTGGCAACAGCTCACTCGCAAGTTGCTGTTTGGTTTTGCTGTTTGTGAAGGGTTCTCGTGAGACGGGTGCTAATTGACTACTGGATACCAATGGTGACATTTAGATCAAAGCCTGTTTGTTGAGCCTGGCGAAAGAGTGATTGATTTTAGGGGGTAATTGTATTGTGGTATTTAGTTGGGGAAACTGGGGAATATTATGGATTAAAGGAACATCTGGAGGTTGGTGTCTAATAGCTGGGCAGAGATCCTAGATGAGAAGAAAATATCCCATCTAAAAGCATAACTGATCATCGGTATTCATCCAAAGTGTATTTACAGTGCATTACAAGTTGGTATGAATTTCTTTGTTCTAATAAACACCAAGAAAGATATTTTGAGGAATGTTTGTAACCAAACCTATCATGAGCCCTATTCACTTTCACAGTAGGGAAAAATAATACTATGGAAGTGAATGGTGGTTTGCTTACAAACGTTCCACAAAATTTCTTCCTTTGTGTTTATTAGAACAAAGAAATTTATACAGATTTGTAACAACATGAGAGTGAGGAAATGATGAGAGAGTTTTCATTTTTGGATGAACTACCCCTTTAATTTGAGGGACTGAACTGATCAGCCGGCTTTAAGTTTTGTTGGTAAACAGCATGGCTATGTTGATCTACCAGCTATAGGCCATCACTAAACCATGCACTGAAAAAAATTATTCATTCAATTTACTCAAAAAAAAAAAATATTTAAGGTAAGTGGTTGCAATCAATTCATTTAAGCTACATTTAAAAGAAAGTTTGTTTGTTTTTCCGATCTTTTTTTGTTTGTTTGTTTAAATGTAGCTTAAAGCAACACTATGTAGTTTTTTTACCTTTAAATAATGTCTCTAAAATTATTTCAGTGATAGAACAACTTTTAACTGGACAAATTGTTTTGTTGCTGCAACCTGAGCAGCCTCCTAGCTGCTACAAGCACACTCTGAAAGTGGCGGTGGAGGGTAGAGCACACAGCCCCGCCCCTCCCCCTGCCTGCAGAAGAGTGTCTGATACCAGGCACTGTTGCGCTTTTCAACCACATGGGGGAGCTGTAAGTCATTTTTACATTGAAACTACATAGTGTTGCTTTAAATAAATTAATTGCAACCACTTACCTTAAAAAATGTAGTAAATTGAATAAATCTTGTTTTTCAGTGTGGTTACCTGTTCAGCTAAATTTAGATATCTGCATTAATATAAAGCGAACTACAACAGCGATGAAAAAATAAAGCGATGAAGAGGCAATAATATGGTTACAAAGTTTCTTCAAAAAGGGATATTTTAAAGTTTATTTTAAATAGGGTGAGCTTTCAACAAAATATGTCTTTAGCTGTCCTGTATATGAACTGGTAAATCATGGCACTAGCAATGCCAAGGTCATGGGATTGTTTTTAGAAAGAAAAGGCCTGGCAGCACCCTTTCAAAAATCACATCATTGCACCTAAAGAGTTTATATTCATACCTCAGAAGTGCATATTACCAAGGAGTGCATATTAGTACCTCAAAAGCACAAATTGGTACCAAAGGTTTACATATGGTACATATGAGCTTTTTACGGGATACCACTAGAAATGAAATGGTATGAAAATTTTACATCACAGTTATAGTGACCAAAATCACCATGGTTATCAATATTATCATGATTTTGCGAACAATGTCTAGACATTTAAAAAAAGACTGATGCAAACCAAATTTAAATTTATGATAACCTTAAGCAAAAGTACCACGGTTTCATGGTATTGCAGTATTGCCATTGCAACACTAAAATGTGTTATCTGCATATACAAACAACAACTTTTGAACTGGACACAATACATTTTATTTTTAAACAAAATACAACATGTATTCCAGGCAAAAATAAAGCCTTAAATTATAAAATTCTTTAAAAAATATAAAATTAAATTTATTAATATTAATAATATTAAATGTGAACTTCAAATCAATTACATGACTTAATTATTTAACTTAATTTTGTGTAAACACAGCATATACCTTGAAAATGGTATCACATAAAATTTTAGTGGTTTTGAAACCTTGACTCTTTAAAACCTTGGTATACCTTGAAACTGGTAACCAGCCCATGCCTATATGTAAGTGCACCTTTGTTCGCATAAATATCAAATAAGTAACATTAAAGTCGCAATAAAATTGAAATGAAAAACTGTAATTTTTTTTTAAATATTTTTTACAAATTACTTATGAGCTTCATTTTTTAAAAAAATTAATGTGCCATCATAATCTTTAATCAAAAACCAAAATCTCCTCCCTTCCTCGAAAGATCCCTCTTTACTTCCACTCATATGGTATGCAGTGGCGGCTGCCGACTTTTTTTTTTTGAGGGCGCACGATGCGAAGTTCGTCACAACATGCATGTAGTCCGCCATGTGTGTGGTTCGTAATTTCATAATATGTGTTCTGCGCTTTGAGAGATCGTGTGTGCATCACGTGTCTTGCCAAAATAAGTGCCTGCTGCAGACGCGTCTAAAGGGTTTATGATAAAAGAGACACTCGCGTTTGCCAGATTCTCGCATAATCTCATGCGTAATCAGAGTTTAATGTTAAGGGAGTGTCTTGCGTGTATTTTGTAAACGTAAGCGTCTCTTTTATCATAAATGATTTTGACGCGTGTGCAACAGGCACTTATTTTGACAAAACACGTGATGCACACAGGATCTCTTGACACACAGGACACATATTTTGGAAAAGTGAACCACACACATGATACTCCGAACACGTATTTTGAATTAGTGCCCCTCGGATGAGGAGTCACGAGCTGCCACTGATGGTATGGCAGGTGGGCGGAGTCAAGAAAAAGATCTTAGCGATTAGCAAATAGCAACATGACTGAACTTCAAACGATCCAATCAGTTCTCGATGGTTGAATTCAAGTCTAGCCCTACCTTTTTCATTTCAAAAGCCTTATCACTCGGACCATTTAAATAATTGTTTCTCACAGTGCCGGAAATACACTTACTAATCAAACTGTTTATTTTGAGAACTAGATATCTCCCAAATCTCTATAATGTACTAGCACCGAGAAGCTAATGTTGTCTTTTTCCTCATTGGTCAGGTGAGCTTCCCCTTTCGCTCGCAGCTTGTACCAACCAGCCGGACATGGTGCATTACCTGACCGAGAATACACACAAAACGGCAGATCTGCGAAGGCAGGACTCCAGGGGAAACACAGTGCTGCATGCCCTGGTTCATATCGCAGATAACACCCGAGACAACACTCGCTTTGTCACCAAGATGTACGACTTGCTGCTCATTAAATGTTGCAAGCAGTACCCAGACTGCAACCTGGAGAATATACTTAACAATGATGGCATGTCCCCCCTCATGATGGCTGCCAAGCTGGGCAAACTTGGGGTTTTCCAACACATCATTCGGAGAGAGATTAAAGATGAGGAGGCCCGACATTTCTCTCGAAAATTTAAGGACTGGGCGTACGGACCCGTGTACTCCAATCTCTATGATCTTTCCTCCCTGGATACCTGTGGAGAGGAAGTATCTGTTCTGGAGATACTTGTCTACAACAGCAAGATTGAGGTGAACATGCTGATAGATGATAGAAACTGTTTTCTGTGGACCTCTGTAATTTTGTGTTGTGTAAGGCAGTGAATTCAAACCTAATGTCAATAACTTTTTAACTCTTTTGCCGCCAGTGTTTTCTTAAAAAGTTCCCAGCCAGTGCCAGCATTTTTCATTATTTTCCCAAAAGTTTAATGCCTTCCAGAAAATGTTCTTCTTTAAATACAACCCCAAATCAGAAAAAAGTTGGGACACTGTAGAAATTGTGCGTAAAAAATAAATGGAATAATTTACAAATCTCATAAACTTATATTTTATTCACAATAGAATATAGATAACAAATCAAATGTTGAAAGTGACACATTTTGAAATGTCATGCCAAATATTGGCTCGTTTTGGATTTCATGAGAGCTACACATTCCAAAAAAAGTTGGGACAGGTAGCAATAAGAGGCCAGAAAAGTTAAATGTACATATAAGGAACACCTTGAGGATCCAATGTTTAGGAATAGGAATGTTGTCCTATTCTTGTCTAATACAGACTTCTAGTTGCTCAACTGTCTTAGGTCTTCTTTGTCGCATCTTCCTCTTTATGATGCACCAAATGTTTTCTATGGGTGAAAGATCTGGACTGCAGGCTGGCCATTTCAGTACCTGGATCCTTCTTCCAAGCAGCCATGATGTTGTAATTGATGCAGTATGTGGTCTGGCATTGTCATGTTAGAAAATGCAAGGTCTTTCCTGAAAGAGACGATGACTGAATGGGATCATATGTATCTAGAATTTGGATAAACCTTTCAGCATTGATGGTGCCTTTCCAGATGTGTAAGCTGCCCATGCCACACGCATTCATGCAACCCCAAACCATCAGAGATGCAGGCTTCTGAAAAGAACGCTTATAACAACTTGGGTTGTCATTGTCCTCTTTAGTCCGGATGAAATGGCGTCCCAGTTTTCCAAAAAGAACTTCAAATTTTGATACGTCTGACCACAGAACAGTTTTTCACTTTGCCAAAGTCCATTTTAAATGAGCCTTGCCCAGAGAAAACGCCTGTGCTTCTGGATCATGTTTAGATATGGCTTCTTTTTTGACCTATAGAGTTTTAGCTGGCAACAGCAAATGACACGGTGGATTGTGTTCACTGACAATGTTTTCTGGAAGTGTTCCTGAGCCCATGTTGTGATTTCCATTACAGTAGCATTCCTGTATGTGATGCAGTGCCATCTAAGAGCCCGAAGATCACGGGTATCAAGTATGGTTTTCCAGCCCTGACCCTTACGCACATAGATTGTTCCAGATTCTCTGAATCTTTGGATGATATTATGCACTGTAGATGATGATAACTTCAATCTCTTTGCAATTTTTCTCTAAGAAACTCAGAAAACTATCGCCGCAGTATTGGGGGAATTGGTGATTCTCTGCCCATCTTGACCTCTGAGAGACACTGACACTCTGAGAGGCTCTTTTTATACCCAATTATGTTGCCAATTGACCTAATAAGTTGCAAATTGGTCCTTTAACTGTTCCTTATATGTATATTTAAATTTTCTGGCCTCTTATTGCTACCTGTCCCAACTTTTTTTGGAATGTGTAGCTCTTATGAAATCCAAAATGAGCCAATATTTGGCATGATGTTTCAAAATATCTCACTTTCAACATTTGATATGTTATTTATATTCTACTGTGAATAAAATATAAGTTTATGAGATTTGTAAATTATTCCATTTACTTTTTTACTCACAATTTCTAGTGTCCCAACTTTTTCTGATTTGGGGTTGTATATAAACATGCAATATCCTACCTTTGTTAGTTCTCTTTTTATCACCTCTCAAATGTGGGTAGGTTTCTTCAAAAACACCAAATTTCCATTCCATTTTTGTGAAGGACTTTTAATAGAGATCCAATTCAGAGCGATCTTTAAAACATACACAGACATGCAGCTGCTTGCCCTAAGGCGATACTTCCAGGTTTTATAAGTTGCGGAAAACCCACCTGGTGGATAATAGTGGTATTGCGGAAAGCCGGAAAAACTTGGCATTGGCAGGGAAGCGTTTTCTCTTGATTGACGAGATAACTTGTCATTGGCGGTAAAAGAGTTAAAGATGCTGGTTGAGAGTGAAATACTGTTTACATGAACAATGAAGAAAAAGCAAGGCAGTTCTTTCTGAAGCATTTATTGGTTCTTCTTTCAGAATCGTCATGAGATGCTGGCTGTGGAGCCCATTAATGAGCTGCTGAGGGCCAAGTGGCAGAAGTTTGCTGCTGTGACTTTTTACATCAGTGTGTTTTCATACCTTGTCACCATGATCATCTTCACTCTTGTGGCCTACTATCGCCCATCAGAGGGAAAAGTGAGTACAGTAGTCAAGCTCTTTTAAGGCAATAAGTTCCCTCTTGGCAATGCCTCTGGGCAGTTGTACAGCTACAATTTATTTGAAAGAGAAGAGACCAAAGTCTCCAAAACTGTTGGCTCAGCTTGAGAAATAAAGTTTATCTACTGTTTTCTACATTGTATAAAGAACATCCCGTGGAAATATAACCTTGATATCTTTAATATTGACTGAGTAAGGCCATGTCAGAGATTGAAATTCATATGTTAAATCCAGACTAAATCTCGTACTTGAATTATGTTAAATCACATTTTGCAGCTGTCAATCTTTAAACCAAATTTTTTACATTCATCAAAGTAATGTGTGTGCACATTCTAGAGTACAGAGACCACATTTATTTACCAAAAAGTGAATCTTTAAAAAAATAACCATGTGGCATCAGTTTATACCAAACTCCCTTTAGGAACATCATGCTACTAGGCGGCCATGTTTCAGTCATTTCAGTCATGCATGTCCTATCTTCTTAAAGAGCAACTATTGTCCGATTTTCACGATTTTATATTTCCTTTGGTGTGTAAGTGTGTATTAGTACATGTTAATGATATGCCAAAAGTACACACCCCAAAGTAAACGATGACACGAGTTATCATCTCCAACGTAAATCTCTTTTTTTGGACTACAACAAACACGTGGATTGTAGGCAACAGTTTACTTCCTGGGATTGGTGATGCAGACAAGACCGACATAATCATAATTCCTCCCAATTTGGACTCACAGCCTGTAAGTTAAAGGGGCCATGGCACAAGACTTTTTAAGATGTCAAATAAATCCTTGGTGTCCCCAGACCACATATGTGAAGTTTTAGCTCAAAATACCATATAAATAATTTATTATAGTATGTTAAAATTGCCACTTTGTAGGAGTGTGCAAAAATGTGCCATTTAGGGTGTGTCCTTTAAAGAGCCAGTAAGATGACAATTTTAAGCATCCTATCACTATTTATAAGTCCCGGACAACAGGTTTAAATGCATGCAAGGTCAAAAAACACTGTAATTTTCTCAAAATATAAATTTAAAATTACCCCATTTCTCAGAGATCCCCAAACGATTCGTGTGAAGCCATTCAACGACTCAGCCTGCCTAAACCCCACATTTCAGTAGCCTACTCTGCTCTGATTGGTCAACTGTCTTTGCACACAATGCACAGATCACAGATCAGTCTCACAGACCACAGATCGGTGGCACAGACCAACAACAGTGCAACATGTATTGACCTCGTGCTAACATGATTTACTGAGAAGACATTGTCAACATCAATACACATCATTCATCATTAATCCAAGCAATAAAAACGACGATTGAAACTAACATTTTACACTCATTTAAGCATTTATCTAAACTAACCGGGTCATAGCAAAACCGTAAATAAGCATGCATTAGTCGTTTGCTAACGTGACTCTCTGACAGTAAATCAACAGTTTAAACACACAACATCATTCATCATTAATCCAAACAATACAAACGACGATTGAAACTAACAATTTTACACTCATTTAAGCATTTATCTAAACTAACCAGGTCATAGCAAAACCGTAAATAAGCATGCATTAGTCGTTTGCTAACGTGACTCTCTGACAGTAAATGAACAGTTTAAACACACAACATCATTCATCATTAATCCAAACAATACAAACGACGATTGAAACTAACATTTTACACTCATTTACGCATTTATCTAAACTAACCGGGTCATAGCAAAACTGCTTGCTATCGTGGCTCTGACAGTATATAAGTTAGAGTTTAAACAACGATATCATTCATCATTAATCCAAGCAATAAAAACAACGATAGATATTTTACACTCATTTAAGCAAGTATGTAGCTATAATCATACTTACAGGTTGTGGTTAGAAGATGCATGTCTTTCCAAATAAAGTGGGTACTGAACCATCTTTCATTGACAAACGTCTAAATCCCTCCGTTAAAAATTTATTTTAATCACTGATTCTTCACAGCCAGACACGTTTAGAATATCCCTCCTTGAAAAAGTCTCCTTTGGTAGTGAAAACAACAAAAGCTGAAAACAGCATGAGCTGATTTTTACACTCACACACTAGCTAGCTGTGGGCGGGTCATAGTTTTCGTTTCTCCCGCAGGCAAGGCTGTAGGCGGAGATTAGTATCTCATGTGACGTGGATAAGTTCGTGTGACGTGGATAATATCAGGAAGAAGACTCACTCCCTATAACGACTCGTTTCAGCGATTCAGAGTCGACTCTCTGCTTTAGAAGCCATTTCGATTTTCGATTTTCGATTTTGGATCTGTGTGGCTCTTTAAAATGCAAATGAGCGGTTGGTTGCAGTTGGAACTCAATTGTGCTGTGATTTTTTTCTCTCTCTCTTTTTCTCTGCACTAAATGGCAGTGCTGTGATTGGATAGTGCAGATTAATGGGCAGTATTATTATAATAAGAGCTCCTTATCACATCATAAGGAGAGCCAAATTTCAACAACCTATTTTTTCATGTGCTTGTAGAGAATGGTTTACCAAAACTAAGTTACTGGGTTGATCTTTTTCACATTTTCATGGTTGATAGAAGCACTGGGGACCCAATCATAGCACTTAAACATAGAAAAAGTCAGATTTTTATGTAATGGCCCCTTTAACTCCTGTTAGCTTTGCATTGAGACAGAATCTTGCAAACATGGTAAGGATCGTCACATTTCCGGCTGACGTCAGAGGTATTCAGGCCAAACACAACATACAGCTGGCCAATCAGGGACACAGCACTTTTCAAATTGATGAGTTTTGTACAAAATCAGAGCATTTGAGGAAATCAGTATATTTGGAGCTACAAAAATGTACAGTATGTGGAAAATAATGTGTTTTTAAACCATTGTGAACACATTGTATTATACCAAATACACAAAATACTGATGTTTTTAGCAATGAAAATTGTGTGCTAAAATCACACTGACTGTACCATAACTTTTGTTTCTTAGGCTCATATTACGCTAAATAACACCTTTTTGCAGTCCCTCCAGAAAAACGTGATTATGCGATCGCATGATTCAACACATAATCAAATATTTTTTCAAATACGGTGCACTTTCGCAGCATAAATTGCAGATTTCCATGCGCAAAATATGCGGGGCTTGCATAATTTCATAATCCCCGCATTTCGTAGCAAAAATAACATATATCTTAGCAGAAAGATAAAAAATGTTGCATTTACCTCACACAAACGCAGCCATGTCCCCTGTTGCTATGGGAACGTTATGAAGTGACGTGATTATGTGACGTGAACATCATTGAAAAGCTGCAAACAGTTTTTGCATGTTCCCGCAGTTTTCGCAAGTTCCCGCAGTTTTCTCAAGTTCCCGCAGTTTTCTCAAGTTCCCGCAGTTTTCGCAAGTTCCCGCAGTTTTCGCAAGTTCCAGCAGTTTTAGCAAGTTCCCGCAGTTTAATCAAGTTCCAGAAGTTTACGCAGTTTGCGCAAGTTCCCGCAGTTTTCGCAAGTTCCCGCAGTTTTCGCAAGTTCCCGCAGTTTTCGCAAGTTCCCGCAGTTTTCGCAAGTTCCCGCAGTTTTCGCAAGTTCCCGCAGTTTTCGCAAGTTCCCTCAGTTTTCGCTATTTCCCGCAGTTTTCGATAGTTCGCGCATTTTTCTCAAGTTCGTTCTGTTTTCCCATTTTCCCGCAGTTTTCGCAGTTTTCGCAAGTTCCCGCAGTTTTCGCAAGTTCCCGCGGTTTCCGCGAGTTCCCGCAGTTTCCGCGAGTTCCCGCAGTTTTTGCAAGTTCACGCAAGTTCCCGCAGTTTTTGCAAGTTCCCGCAGTTTTTGCCAGTTCCCGCAGTTTTTGCCAGTTCACGCAGTTTTTGCCAGTTCACGCAGTTTTTGCAAGTTCACGCAGTTTTTGCAAGTTCACGCAGTTTTTGCAAGTTCACGCAGTTTTTGCAAGTTCATCACATAAAATTGCATAAATATCCCGCATAGTCCATCGCATTTTTTAAGAAAACATGATGCAAGATTAAGGATTTTTGCCCGCAACAATCACAAAAAAACTCAGCGTTTTTCTGGAAGGACTGTTTTTGAGGTCGTTTCATCTACTGCGCATCCGCACATTTTGACACTTGCCTTATGCTAGTCTATATACTGTAGAGCCCCTCCCTTTAGAGAATTGTCAGTCTCTTTATTGATCGATGATTGATTCTTTTAACTGAAAGGCTGAACTAACATCGCCATATTGAGCGTTGCATTGGCCCTTATTCATAGTAATAGCAGTGCTCTATCTTGTAATATCCAATATCTTTGGTTTATACAACTGCCATATTAGGCTTTGCATTTTTTCTATTAATTTCTTTATAAACTTAAATCTCAATCTCCTACTATTACTGGTGAAGTTATCCGTGTGGTTGTTCATGTTTATTGTATGAATGCAGTGTGAAACATGTTTGGTCTTCCAGCGCTTTTGTGTAAAAGATGGTCCATGTGATAGAGTCAACTGTATAATTGATAATTGATCTGTGACCATTTTCACTCTCAACAGCCCCCCTACTCCTACAACACTACCGGGGACAAGCTACGTTTGGCAGGGGAGCTCATAACCGTGACCTCTGGCCTATTTTTCTTCATAACGAATGTAAGCTAGTTTTTATTGTTTACTATTACAGCATGCTAAAATAACACCGGTGTATTTGGCCCACTAATTCATCTTCATATTCTTTCAGATGACTTTTTGTTTTTTCCCTCTTTACTTAGCGGTATAGTAAATTGATCCACGTTTCCACGTTGATTTTCAGATTAAGGATCTTTTCCTGAAGAAGTGCCCAGGGGTGAATTCTTTATTTAATGATGGATCCTTTCAAGTGCTCTAGTAAGACGTTTGGTCCCGTTCTTTGTGTCTTCCTTTGCTCTCCGTGTCTTTCCCTAAGGCGATTTCTCTCTCTTTTAATTGAGCTGTTTAATTAATTCCACAATTCCTTTCTTGGCATGTTTTAATGGGTAATCTCATTGCATAAAAACAACACTACTTATGCAAAGATGACTGCAGCTCACCAACCTGTTTACATGAATTATTAATAATATGTGGCACACTGCTGAACCAATGAGGCATTTCACATTTAAATGCAAACCAAACATATAGTAGAGTCAAGATCACACTTTCTGTAACCTTCATTTGTGACCCTGGACCACAAAATCAGCCATATGTAGCATACCAAAAATACATTGTATAGGTTTATAGATTTTTCTTTCATGCCAAAAATCATTATGTAAAGATCATGTTACATGAAGATATTTTGTACATTTCCTACCATAAATATATCAAACTTTATTTTTGTGAGTGGATGCAGTTGCTAAGCACTTCATTTGGAAACTTTAAATGTGATTTTTTTTCAGTTTCTAATTGTATCTCCCAAATATTGTCCTATCCTTACATCAATGGAAAACTTATTTATTCAACAATCTCAAAAATATCAATAAAAAAATAAACAACCTTATGGTTTTGTGGTCCAGTGTCACATATATTAAAAAATACAAGGCCATAGCCAACCAGTTTATTTTTGTTGTCAGTTTTTGCTGAACATTAGACATAACTGAAGATCTTCCTCACGTGTGTATATAATGTTTATCATCCAAACACGCAGTAAAATCTTCATATCTGATAAAACTTTGTTTGGTGGTGTTGATGACGTTTCGAGTGATCCCCATTAATTTCCAAACGAATAGCGGGTACCGTCTGTGGGCGTGACCTCATTAAAGATAATGAGGTCAACCAGGAAAAACTGTGCCTTTCTCAACTTTAAGACAGATTATATAAACAGACAATATTTGTTTTTGATTATAATTATTTGGTTTAAAAGTAAACATTTCAGGCTTTCTTTAGATACCGTATTTTTCGGACTATAAGCCGGACCGAAGTATAAGCCGCATCATTCAAAAATGCATCAAGACCAAATAACATATATAAGTCACTGTGGACTATACCTTGCGTTTATTTAGAAAATTATTTCACAAAATCCAAGCCGAAGAACAAACATTTAATCTGAAAAGGCAAGTTATTAAACTAAACAATAGCAGACAGAACAGCAGGCTGAATAGATGTCTGTACGTTAAGTAATATTATCAGTTATTTAAACGATAAACCATAGCATACAGAACTAACCAGGAAGGTTGAATAGTCTAAATTAACCGAACAAGCCAACTAGCGTGAAGTTCGCATACTCGTCATTCCACGTTATTGAATCTATTGAATTACAAAAATACAGAAGCAGCATATGACTCTCGCGGCTGTAGATGGTAATGTTTTATCTTGCCTCATAAATGTCAAAATTAATTCATACTGACTTACAAGGCGCACCTGACTATAAGATGCAGCACCAGCCAAGTTATGAAAAAAACGCGTCTTTTAGACCGAAAAATACGGTATATGTATAAAAAAATTGTGAATGTACACAAATAAAAGTAGACTCTTCACAGTTTCGAATGATGTTTTACATATATGTGTATGATTATTAATGATGGTGTATTTTAAGTTGATCCTGCTTTGATGAGGAGAAACACATTCAAACCCGTCAACACGTTTTTGGACCGCAGGGTGTTAAGACCTTATTAACTGTGTTCATCTTATTCATTGTCAAAATATATTGGCTGATACACTCCCTCTTGACTGTTTCATAGCTTTATCTACTCCGTGCTGATTCTGGTGACCGCAGCGCTATATCTGTCAGGAATCGAGGCTTACGTGTCTGTGATGGTGTTTGCTCTCGCTCTGGGTTGGATGAACACACTTTATTTTACCAGAGGCCTTAAACTCACTGGAACCTACAGCATCATGATCCAGAAGGTATGATAATATTTTTTTTATGTTTACATTTATAAATTTGGCAGACGCTTTTATCCAAAGCAACTTACAGGGCGTTACAAAGTATACATTTTTATCATTATGTGTTATCGATTGAACCCATGACTTTTTACGCTGCTGAAGCAATTGCAAATGCTGTTGGCTTTGAGATTTTTTTTTATAGTTCCTCTGGCAGCAGCTTTGATTTGATTTGTTTGAAAAATCAATTTAAAAAGACTAAAAACATTTCAGTTCTACATGGTTTAACTTTTCTGTATGAATATGTTTGCATGAAGTTACTTGTATATTATAACACACACTTTTTTTTTAAAGATCTCATTAAAAGTCTTTGCAAGCTTAGTATAGCTGATATAATGAATGCTTGTCTGTTCCTAAGTCTAATTGAAAGATCATTATACTCTGATATTTTGTTCAGATTCTCATTAAAGATTTGTTCCGGTTCCTGCTGGTGTATGTGCTCTTCATGATTGGCTATGCATCAGGTATTGTGCGCAATTTTTTTAAATCTCATTTCATTAATAGGCTAGACGCCACTGGCACGAACTAACCTGTCTGTGCTTTTTGAGGGTCATTTTGACCCTGTTTGACTTTAAAATTGACTTATTGTGAGACTTCAGCATGAAAACTTCACAAATGTTACAGCTGGAAGTTAGTAATTCATTTGTTATTGATCAGTTGATCAGAGTTACAAAAATCGTTTATTTGGTATAGGCCTATATTAAAAGCATAGTTCACCCAAAATGAGAATTCTGCCATTATTTTTTTTCATCCTCATGTTGTTCTAAACTTGTGTGGGATTTTTTCTGATAAACACTAAAGAAGATATTTTAATAAATGATGGTAAGCACACAGCTGATTGTAACCATTAACTTCCATAGTAGGAAAACAAATATTATGTAATTACAAATATTTGTTTTTTTCTACTATGGAAGTCAATGGTTACCATCTGCTGTGTGCTTACCATCATTTGTCAAAATATCTTGTTTGTGTTCATCTGAGAAAAGAAATTCATACAGGTTTGGAACAGCATGAGGATGAGAAAGTGATGAGAAAATATTCATTTTTGGGTGAACTATGCTTTTAAAGAGAGCTAAATAATATTATTGGTTTTGTGAATTGTTAGCATACAGTAAAGAGCTCAGATGCAAAAGCCACTAAACGATAATGACAATGACTAAATGCTCTTGGCGTTCGTCAAATACTTTCTCTTCAAATCCGCTTAATCATGACCTGAGACCATTAAGAAATACAGGTTTGTTGCTAGAATCCATTAAACGCCATGATGATTTTTTTAGCAAAGTCCTCTAAGGGTAGATTTACACTGCAAATCTTGATGCCCAATTCTAATTTGTTGCCTGTATCTGATTTCTTTGACGATAGCTTACATCATCTTTTAAAAGCGACGCGTATCTGATATCTACATTTTACACTAAACACTTGGCAAAACAATTCAAAGTAGATATACAGGTGCTGACCCGGAACAGCTTAAAACACAGAGAAAGCTTTATTTCTGTAACAAGACATAAAACTTCAACATTACAGCACTAAGTGGAGACATTAGGTGTGTTCGAGATCATCCGGCGCTGCACAGACCGATCGGCGAGGTTTGCCGCTTGCAGTCGAGGGAGGAACTGAAGACGGAGCCTTCCTGCTGCTTGCCGTAGTGACGCGTGCGCCGTGTTTCCTTGTTTTTAATCGCAAATGAAGTGAATTAGATGCTGGATTTTATAAAAACAAACCTTTTAATCAAAAGTTGCAACCAGAAACATTTTATATCGAATATTTTAATGGCTGCTTATACTGTATACCCCAAAATAACGGGAAACAAGCCTATATTATTAAAATACCAATAGAGTTTGTTATTTTCATTTTTATATTATTACACGACACAATATAACATATTTAAGCATATTAAAGTGTTTTTTCCTGTTTTAAAACATGAACTTATAATGTTTATTAGTGGAACTAAAGGTTGGATTAAAATTGAAACGCACGTGATCGTTGTCATCATGAGGCGACCAATCACGTAAAGCTGTTACGTCATCACAACTCCGTGCAGCCGCTCTGGAGAGGCTGCACCGGCTTAGCTAGCAGGCTACTCTCGAAATGCTCTCGCGGTACTTAAAAACCATATGACACAGTCACGTGCCTGCAGCGCCAGCTGAAGTCGGACAAAATTACTAACCGGAATGCACTGCTTCAAGTCAGCCACCGATCGGTCTGCGCAGCGCCGCATGAAGTCGAACACACCTAATGTCTGCTAAGAAGGGTCATGTGATCGTGGGTAGTGTCCACCTGAGTTGACGCCATTTGCCACTGTCGCATTTTCAATGACGCACGACATGTCTTGACATGGGAATATCCGATCTGTCTGCTTACAATGCAGACGTGAAAGCATGAATCTGATTTATTTCCACATATGAATGAAGCCTGAAACTGATCTAAGAATATCAGAATCTATGCACTTTTTTTCCTACACGTCCGTGGGTCATATCCGATCTGTGCCACCTGAAAGGAAAAAATCGGAATTGGGTCACTAAGTCCACGGAAGACTAATTTATCGCACATACTTCAACTTCATGATATTGTCAACATTTTTGAGCATTTTACCTTTATTCAGAAAGGACAGTGAAGACTTGAGACATTTTTTAAAATTGGATATTTTTGCATGTACTTTAGAGGGTTTTGCATCAAAAGACCTTTGTGAAAATAAGGCATTTCAATTAAAACTAGTTAACTAATAAATGACTACCATATATATCCGAATATAAGTTTTGTCTTAAAAATAAACTGAAAAATGGGGAGTCGTCTTAAATTCGAGATATAGACAAAAACAGAGGGAAACAGTAGAGAGCGCCAACACGATAGGTCAGATGGTAAATTTCAATCTATCTTCACAGTACCACAGTTACATACATACATGGGCCTACATAATTATTGCATTTTTGTGGAAAGGTTATTAATTTTTGTCACTCACTCATTCATTCATTCATTCATTACTGAACTCATTTCTGACAGAGTGCACTTAATTTTGTGACAAATTAATCCAAATATTAAATGAATGGTGTTAAAATGTTTCTGTTGAAAACCAGATTTTTTTCCCCAAAATCTCTTTCTTTCCCAAAAATAAGTCTGAAAAATAGGGGATCGTATTATATTTGGGTATATACAGTAATAAACTTTTCATTGCCATTATAGTGAAATTACTGAACATGAACATACAGTAAGTGCCTATTAAACATGCTCATTTACAAGAAAACATGTCAGACGGTTTTGCATCTGAGCGTCATAATGTTTGTATTGTATGTTATGTAATTTTCATCTCTGCATCATTTCAACAGCGTTAGTTTCTCTCCTGAACATCTGCCCTGAGAAGAAGACCTGCAACGATTCCTGCCCCACATACCCAGAATGCCGAGACACAAACACATTCAGTGAATTTCTGCTCGATCTGTTTAAGCTGACCATTGGCATTGGAGACCTAGATAGCATGCTTAAAGGAGCAAAGTACCCCGGTGTGTTCCTCGTTCTCCTGGTCACATACATTATTCTCACCTTCGTCCTGTTACTCAACATGTTAATCGCTTTGATGGGGGAGACGGTGGGTCAGGTGTCCAAAGAAAGCAAGCAGATCTGGAAACTGCAGGTGAGAGATATAAATACATTGAGGATGGAGTTTAGGTCATGTCAAATCAATGTGAAATCAAACTTTGATGCTCCTGATCTCATCTTCAGATTATAAGGCTTTAGCCTGTAAATAATAATATCTCTGCATTTGGGTGATTCTGACGAAATCCAGATTTAGGTGTGCAGCATCAGATTTTTTTAAAAGCCCTTGAAGCCAATTTTTTTGCACATATAAGATTAAGGTCTGAACTTACTATATCAATTATTTTTAGAGGATTTTAAAAATATTTCCTATAGAATTATTAAATTATCATTATCACAAAAAATATCATTACCACAACATGATATTACATTGAATATATGCATTTACAAACTCATGTTTCGGTAATGAGAACTAAAAAGTTGTCCAGGTACTATGACAAACAAAATTTAAACTTTTATCTGGATAGAAAAAAATAAGAACTGCTTACCTGGTAGCCATCTTGAGTGTCACAGTCAATTATGTCCCTTCCAACTTTTTTTTTTTTTTTAAATGTTAGTTCCTTGAGGGCTTAAACAATGATTGAAAATTGTTGCGGAGGATGAGAAAATTGGTTTTGGACACATTTATATTCCTTATTATTGTCTCTACATTTACCAATGATCGCCAAATACCACATGCTTCTTTACTGTAAATGTTTATAGTATCACATGCACTGAAGCTTTTAATTTTTTTAGATTTTTTTTATTATAAATATTTCCATGTCAAAGAACCCAAATCCAGTCATGGACACGTTGCGGTAATGAAAATGTTCCCCTTAAATGTGGATTATGATGTCATTTGAAATCATGTGCAAAATAGTACATGAAGAGATGTTTGTAACTGTATGCTTCTTATTTTGATACATGCATTTACTTTTTTTATCAAAATGTTTCATGACACCTCAGTCTAATTTCGGGAGAATCACCCATTTAGATTCATTGTTCTGCCTATTAGATTTTTAATTTGTCATAATAATGTGTTTGAGCATGCATGTCGTCGGAGGGTGTGGTCTAGGAAAGAGGGGGTGTGGCTAAAGCTGATGAAAATTACACAACAGCTAACATGTTTTACAGCACTTTTTAAGTTCTTGCTTTAATTGTTAATTTTGGTATCTAAACTGAAATATAAATTAAATAGACCATTTTTTCCAGGAACATTTAACTTACTATTCATTGGTTACAAATTCCTTTCATCTTTAACCTGTTTGCCACTTTTCTTTTGGTTGTGTCAGTGGGCAACCACTATCCTGGACATCGAGCGTTCCTTCCCTGTGTGTCTGCGGAGGTCTTTCCGGGTTGGAGAGATGGTTACTTTAGGCAAGAACTTGGATGGAATGCCGGACAAACGTTGGTGCTTCAGGTAAAGCTACAACCGCACTACCTATTCCCAGACAGCAGACGACTCTGGGCCGGAGTTGTCTGGGTTAATAAATGACAGCTGAACCACTCCTGTTACTTACCAGGATTTTACTTCTCCATGTTCTAGAGTCGATGAGGTGAAGTGGTCCCACTGGAATCAAAATCTAGGAATCATAAATGAGGATCCTGGCCAGAAAGACTATTATGAAAACACGCAAGGAGGGCGGGGCCTTCGCAGAGGTTGGCACGGTGTCTTTTAGTATACATTTGTCCACATACCTTAAAGAATCATCTAACAAACGTGATTTCTCTCTATGTCGCCAATAGATCGCTGGTCCACGGTCGTCCCAAGAGTGGTTGAACAGAACAGGGGTACAAGAGATCATTGTGTAGAGATGGAGCTGCTCACAGCCAAACACAGACACAAATCTGAAAGCTAAAGCTGGACAATTATGTATTTTTTTTATTATTAAAACTGCCAGTAGTTCTAGAGTCCATATTAGAACAGCCATATAGTTTTTTTAATTTACTTTTTATCATGATGTATTATGTATACTGTATATAGACCCATGAAACACTCAGGGACAATCTGTTTTTTAGGAAATCTGTTATGTACAAGAGAGATTGGGGTGTTTCTCATGGCGTGTGCAATAGATTGTATAAATGAAAAGTTTTTAAGTTATTTCGACGCACACAGTGCCTTTGATCTGGGTATCGGTGTCTACAGTGCATTTACTGTATGCGTTCTGTTCTTCCGCTGACAACCTTGGCATTATTTTATGGATCAATTTTATGTCATCAATTTTCATTACCTCAGTGTAAAAAGTGCCTTGTGATAATCACCGCATAAATTTGATGAAATATCATACTCTTGTGCTTACCATAATGGTAGAGACTAAATAAAAAAGGATCAATTTTGTTTTAGATTTTGGCCTTTGGCTTTGTTTTTTAATAAAGGTCATGCAGAAAACATATGTGGCCCTCGCACCAGGAGCATGAACAATGCCAGACTTCAGTAATAAGTTATTTTCACCTCAGTATGCTGGATTTAATGGGTGGGATACTGGTAATGACTTGCTGTACAGTGAACCGTTCATATTGTTTTACTGCTTACTTGCATAGACCCATGCACACCAAAATCTTAATTTTCATCATGTTCTATGTATTTATGTATTGTATATATTGTTTTTTACAAGAGGGCAAAAGACTTAAATTTTCCTTTATAAAATGATTTTCATTTTGATATTGGAAAATATTTTGTGTTTTAGCACATTTATAAAAGACTAGAATACAGGTTGTGAGTCCTATTGTTTACAGGTCATTTTACACACTATGGTAATTTTTATATCAAATGTCTTTTAAAGAATTGGAGAAGATCAGGAAAAACTGAAATGTATAAAAATAGATGGTAATATATTCTTTATAGCAAAATGTAACTTGCCAAAATGTTAGATGTTTAGTGCTGCTGTTAAGGATTATAGTCCTGAATTGACTATTGAGAAAACAAATTGATTTTTTTTATCAATAATAAATACATTTGAAATATTTTAATATTTTGTGTTTTAAATTCATCCTTTTGTTTTGTAAATTAAGTAATTGTTAAGTGAATACTAATCTGCTTTGCCTCAAGTATGTAATGGTTTCAACTGGAATTTTTTCATCTTTATGAAACCACATAAACCGGCCAGTATTATTATTATGATCATAATTACTTATAGCACTACTTTATCTAGGAGCCATGCAGCATGTTTGTCACCGCACCACTCTCTGTCATTTAGATGCCATTTTACAGACTTATAAGGACTTAAGGGCTTTTTCACATTATAATGATAACGATAACTATATAAACGTCCACGCCACCGGACGATAACAATAACTTTATGCTAATTCGCTCAAGAGGCACAGAGCTAACGCAAATCATTTACCTTTAATGGCATTCACTAATATTTCATATTTCCTTTAATAAAAACATTTGTAATTGTTCACATGGCATTAAATGTATATCAGGGCGCTCGAGTTTTACCAAAAGATTGAAGTAAGATTGGATTTTGATGTCAGATCAACATTGGACTTTGACGTCAGATCAACATTAGATTTAGACGTCAGATCAACGTTGGACTTTGATGTCAGATCAACGTTGGGTTTTAACTTCAGATCAATGTTGGATTTAGATGTCAGATCAACATTGAGTCTTGACGTCAGATCAACGTTGGATTTTGACGTCAGATCAACTTTGGACTTTGACGTCAGATCAAGGTTGGACTTTGACGTCAGATCAACGTTGGGTCTTGACGTCAGATCAGAAGTAGCCTTACGTTAGGACAACATATGGTATGTTACGTTATGGCAACGTATGGTATGTTCAATTATGACAACATATGTTACGTTACGACAACGCATCTTACGTTAGGGTTTACATTGGATTTATATGTCAGATCAATGTTGGGTCCTGACGTCAGATCAACGTTGGATTTTGACATCAGATCAACTTTGGACTTTGACGTCAGATCAACGTTGGATTTGATGTCACATCAACGTTGGATTTTGCGTCAGATCAATGTTGGATCCTGACGTCAAATCAATGTTGGAATTTGATGTCAGATCAACGTTGGATTTTGATGTCAGATCAACGTTGGACTTTGACATCAGATCAACGTTGGGTCCTGACTTCAGATCAACGTTGGATTTTGATGTCAGATCAATTTTGGACTTTGACGCCAGATCAACGTTGGATTTTGACGGCAGATCAAAGTGGGACTTTGACGTCAGATCAACATTAGATTTTGACGTCAGATCAACGTTGGATTTTGATGTCAGATCAACGTTGGATTTGATGTCACATCAACGTTGAATTTTGCGTCAGATCAACGTTGGGTCCTGACGTCAAATCAATGTTGGAATTTGATGTCAGATCAACGTTGGGTCCTGACTTCAGATCAAAGTTGGATTTTGATGTCAGATCAATGTTGGACTTTGACGTCAGATCAACATTGGATTTTGACGTCAGATCAAAGTTGGACTTCGACATCAGATCAACATTGGATTTTGACGTCAGATACCTTACGTTAGGACAATATATGGTATGTTACGTTACAACAAATCTTAGGTTAGGGCAACATATTTTATGGCAACGTATAGTAGAACAATCAATAAAATATTATAAAAATAAATTTATGTTATAATATCATTATTTGTAATTGTAAATAACCCAGCTAGTTCTTTTTTTATATAAATCAAACACAATAACCTCTGCCTTTGAGTTAATTAGAAATAGGAAATTGTTAGCCAACCAAGTTTTTCTCTCATTAAGACAAGTAAACAGTGAAGTGATAGATAAAGGATTGCCTCTTTTTATTGGATCTGGGTATCGTCGGCATAAAGATGATACAGTACCCCATGCTTTCTCAAAATCGAGCCTAGCGCTAGCATTTAAAAAAAGAAAAAGATAAGAACAAACCCTAAGGGAGGCCAAATTCAAGACGAGCAGGAGAGGAGGTAAAGTTTCCAATTGAAAATTAGCGATTCGTTAAGTAAGATTTAAACCACTCCAGAACATAGCCTTTTATCCCAACTAGGGATTTTAATCTAGATAAAAGCACCTGATGATCAATACTGTCAAAAGCAGCTGGTAAGTTTAGGAGAATTAAAATCATGGAATCCTCTGATTCAGTGATAACCAAAATATTATTCAAAACTCTTAATAAAGCTGACCCAGCAGGCCAGAAGCCAGACTAAAAGCGTTTATGGTTAATACTGAGAAAAAACTGTATCGATGTAGTACAATCTTTTCTAGTACCTTGCTCCGCAATGCCATCAGTTAGGACCTACTTGGTTAATTGTAATTGTTCTAAGAATTTATGTAACTTTTTTTCTCTAAAATACAACACTACTACATTATAATGTATAATATAGCTTCTTATATATCACTGTAGAGCCTACAAATCAATATTATATTTGTTCAGTTATCTGATGTCTTTTTTAGCAGTAGCTAGCCGCCACTGTATACTTCAATTTACTACAGTTTTACATGAAAATACTTCGGTATAATAAAGTGTTTTTTCATTTGGGAAAAGTTAAGTAACTAGCACTACCCTGCTGAAAAAAACAATAAAACCATTACAGAAATTCCTAATGGTTTCCATTAAAATACCAATAGGAACCATTAGCTTTTACCATTAAAACCACTACAAAATTCCTTTTTGTAGTGTGTTTATGGGACATATTCCATTAGGATTTAATGGCCCCACCAACAGAACCCAACACATACCAGCAGAGACCCATAGAGACCATTATAGTTTCCAATAGAATTTCTGTGATGGTGTCAATTGTTTGGTTTATTTTTTTGTCACATTGCATATCTGTCAGTAGAAAAACATCATCTTTTGCTAACCTTAGTCATCTTTTAATTTGACTTAATTTAGTACAATTAATTTAATTTAATTTGAATTTGACTACAGGCATCTGTGTTTTTAATCGCATGGTTAAATATTTGGCGTGAAAAATAGAGAATCTGACTGAAACCCATTAAGTGACTCACCTTCATCGAGGTTTTGACAGCATTTATGTAGAAAACAACTTAAAAAAAGAAAGAAAAAGAAACCTAGCAGTGCAAATTACACTGATAATTAAACCACAAATTAGTTATTTTAGCAAAGTCAAAACACGAGAGAGTGTTTCGCAGCGGTTCTTTTCTAGTTTTGCTCTTAACCGCTAGATGGCGATAAAGTGCCGCGAGTGTTCTCAATACCCTAACTTGCCGTATCTTCACTAAACACATCATCACTATTTCTATTTTTCTACGTTTCTTTTTTTTTTTACTTCACAAACCCGTATGAAACTGTAATACATTGTAAATTATACACTGATATATCGTGTAGTGTTTTGTAGTATTAATAATAGTGACTTACTAGTGAATTAAAAAATACTATAGTAGGCTACATTTTAACATTTACTGTGCCAATGCTAAAAAAAACATCCTGGCATTATACTGCAATATGGTTAGTACTAAAATAAACAACAGTATATTTTCATGTGTATATGCTACTGTGTTGGCATAGTGAGGGTGTTAAATGGAATAGCAAGGAAATGTAATTAAGTAGCCTGCTTCAAAAATTACCTAAAGCAGCATGGGGCCTTTTGGTACTTTTTAGATCCTGAAAACAAAACGAAAATCACCCCTTTCAGACAGACCTGCACAATCGAAACATTTTGCTTGTGCACATGGACAAAAAGATCCAATGCGAATCAAAACACTGCGGTTGTCATGATTCACACCAACACCTGCTACACTCACATTGCGTCGCCCAACGCTTTCCACCTCAATAATGAAACATTGACATCATCTCACCCCACATAACATTTTCCATGCCCTATGCATTTATAAACAACCTACAAACTCCCACTCTCCCCCTCCTTCATCTTCCTCCTCCTCCTCCATCGCTGAAGGACACGCTGGATCTATTGCCACCTCTCCGAGGAGGCTAATCCTCTTTAGCTCCAACTTTAACTAGGCCATTAATCCCAAAGGAGTTTATCTAAGCGCTGAGCACCTCGCACTGCTGACACTTTAGGCAACCCACCCTCCTCCTTTGCCTTCTCTCGCTCTTTCTCTCTAACTAGGGCACGGTCTGGGCCAGCAAGTGTCACCGTCAGCACCCCCGTAACCGCAGCCGAGCCTAAGCAGCTCAGCGTGCGGTCGCAAACTCCTCTACGAGAAACACAGACCACAGGTGAGAGATGCAGGAAAGAGCAAGTAAGACACAGGAAGGAAATGAAGAAAAAGAAGATGGATGAGATGAAAAAACGAAAGACGAATGTTTGGCCCTCAGAATTACGGTGTTGTTTGCCAGCTCTGGACTAACATTGATTTAACTCTGCCCTCCAGGCCTGAGCAGATGGCTTATTTGCTAGTACGCTGATACTATGAATATGTGTGTGTGTGGTTGTTGGTGCTTAAAACTAAAAGAAAATTGCCCTTTTCATCTGTGTGGGATAATAAACAGCAAAAAATAATAATATTCTTTGTACCTTTGCGCAGTAAAATTATGTAAACATCATTTTTTAAAGTTACATTTTAAGCATAAGGCAAGAAAAGGTAAACAAATGAACAAGACTAAACATACATATTCAGAGCTGTGTAAATTGATCCAGTTTAAGATATGTTTCGAAAACAAATACACTGAACAAGAAAACAATATTTTGCTGTAAATGTGTGGGCTGCGTAATAACATATGCAAAAATGTTGCAATGTTGGATCATTTCCATCAGAAGGGCAGACTGAACTAAAAGGTATATGGGCATATGGCAGTATTATAGTAGATCCTGGTGACCTAAAGCCAACACACAGTTTAAAGGTTATGATATTGACACTGTTTAACCCCATTCTGTTCTATATTGGTTCACACATTCCTCTTTTCCCATGCAAACGTTTCCTTTCTTTGAAGATGGAGGAACTCATAGCTTTCAGACAGCGGTGAGATTCATCACCAACATGAGACATTTCTGAATGAATGAGATGCAATGTGAAGACAATAGAGAAAGTTTCAATGTTTGGAAACAGATCTGATATTACCTCTCTTTTTACCACAAATCTGATGTGATTTACCATAATACCCCGTATTCTTTGTATGTTGTTCTGTAAGCTTATGTGATCCAGTCTGTGAAAACCCAGCTAAAGTAATGCTCTATTTGTACTATTTAATGAACATTCTGTGAAAATAACATTAATCTTTCATATTCGCTCTCAGAAAAAAGATACAAAAGGGTGGTACCTTTTCAAAAAGTACACTTTGGACCTAAAATGTGCATATTGGTACCTCAAAGGTACACGTTGGTACCTAAGAGCAGTGTTTCCCAACCACAGTGGGGCCACATCAGATTTCCAAGGGGGCCTCAAGATGACTTAAAAATAGAAAAAATTGAACAAAACAGACATTTAAATAAACTAAAACAAGCTAAAATCAAGATGTTCTATTTAAAGGATTAGTCCATTTTTTAAAAAAATCCAGATAATTTACTCACCACCATGTCATCCAAAATGTTGATGTCTTTCTTTGTTCAGTCGAGAAGAAATTATGTTTTTTGGGAAAACATTCCAGGATTTTTCTCATTTTAATGGACTTTAATGGACCCCAACACTTATTAGTTTTAATGCAGTTTAAAATTGCAGTTTTAAAGGACTCTAAACGATCTCAAACGAGGCATAAGGGTCTTATCTAGCGAAATGATTTTTGGCAAGAAAAATAAAAAATATGCGCTTTTAAACCACAACTTCACCAGCACGACCTCACGTAATACGTCATCACGTCAAGAGTTCACGGATGGCGTATGCGAAACTTCGCCCCAGTGTTTACAAGTGTGGAGAAAGAGGACCGTTCCGACGTTGTTGTATGTGGAATGATACTAATTAATGTCTTTGTGTCAGTTTATTGTATAAAATCGTCCGCATATATGTAACACGTGACCTTTTCACGGCATTACACAATTACAGGACCAGAGGAAGACAAGAATTGTTTGTTTTTTTTTCAGGCCAAAAATGCCTCATGCCTCATTTGAGATCGTTTAGAGTCCTTTGAAACTGCAATTTTAAACTGCATTAAAACTAATAAGTGTTGGGGTCCATTAAAGTCCATTAAAATGAAAAAAATCCTGGAAGGTTTTCCTCAAAAAACATAATTTCTTCTCGACTGAACAAAGAAAGACATCAACATTTTGCATGACATGGTGTTGAGTAAATTATCTGTTTTTTTTTTTTTTAAGAAAATTGACTAATCCTTTAATTTTATGTGAAAAAAAAATTGTGAGTGGAGGCCCTTCAAATATTTTTGTGGGCAACTAGGGGGCCTTGAAGTGAAAAAGGTTGAGAACCACTGCCTTAGAGTTACATACCGGTTCCTTAAAAGTACATATCTGTATTAAAATGTTACATATTAGGACCTTTTTAAAAGGTACCATTCCAGTAACAACTTTTGTACCTTTTTTCTGAGAGTGTTGACTGAGTAAGGTCATGTTCAAGATTGAAATCAATGTGAAATCAAACTTTTAGGCTCCTAATCTCATATTTAGATTATGAGATTTGCTGCTTTGCCAACATTGCAAAACTGTGAAAAGCCCTATAGAAATACATACTGAAATGTTTTTTTCTAAACCTTTATGAGTTTATAAGAATATATTTTGATAAATGATGGTAACTACACAGTTGACGACACCCATTAACTTAGTATTTGTTTATAGTATTATAGTCAGTGGCAACCGGTGACTTCTCTCCCGAGGGGCGCAAATTCTAAATATGTGTTCGGAGTGTCATGTGTGTTGCTCATCATGTCAAAATATGTCTTTGTTGTGTCATGTTAACCATGTGCATCATGCATCTTGTCAAAATACATGCCTGCTGCACACGTGTCAAAAGGATTTATGAGAAAAGAGACGCTCACGTTCACGAAATACTAGCAAGACACTTAACACTAAACTCTTAACACTAATGCTAGCGTCTCTTTTATCATAAACCCCTTCGAAGCGTCAGCAGCAGGCACTTATTTTGACATCATGGGTGATGCACATAAGTTTACATGACATGCCAAACACATATTTTGAAATGATGAACCACTCACAATAGACTACATACATGTTTTGATGAGCTTCGTATCGTGCGCCCTCGAAAAAGAAGTCACCGGCCAGCACTAATTATAGTACCATATTTTTGTTTATCCTACTATGGAAGTCAGTGAAAACCATCAACTGTGTGGTTACCATATTTATATAACAATACTTTTATTTCTAAAATATATTTTGTGCTTACCAGAATAAAGAAACTCATACAGATTTGAATATTCCTCCCAAAGTATGGGAACTATGATCATATGTATAACATATTAAACATAAACGCATGTACAGCAGTCTACTAGTTCACTCAAGAGTTTGTAAATGCAGCAGTGTAATAATTGGCTTTCAACATCTGTCGTTTTGCTATTTGGCTGCTGGCTAAAGAGGCAGTAAGACATGCAGGTGAGTGAGTCTGTCTGATAAAAGTCTTCCTGCTCACTGAATTTCTTCTTCTGACTGATTAAGTCACAAATCATTTCAGAGTTAATCAAACACACTCATGTGCAGCTGCACCTTCACTCGTGAGCTTTAATGAAGTCAGACACTTCCAGGCTTAGAGGTGGAGTGCTGATGGCACAATTTTGGGTGCTTGAAGTTTGATTTGTGAACATTTCCGCACAGTTGAATTTCGCCGCTGTTTTTTTTCCGCTTACACGGTTATTTGCATTTCCTCCTCATAACCGCACATGTATACTTCTCCACTTGCCCCAAAACAAATCTTTTTACACACATGGAGCGATTTATGGATTCATCTGTTTGTGAAGCTACTTTGAAGATGATTTATTGATGCTTTTTTTAGATACACAAAGCAAGCAATCAAGACAGCAGTAAAGAATAATTTATGCTAAACATCTCTAATTACACTAGAAATTATTAATAAATATATTATTAAATCATAAACCGCATAGTGTGACTAAATATTGTCTAAAGAAAGAAAGAAAGGCAAATACAACTTAAAGGTGCAGTGTGTAGATTTTAGCACCATCTAGCGGTGAGACTTTAAATTGCAACCAATGACTCAGTCCACAGCTCACCCCTCCCTTTCGCAACGCATAGAGAAGCTACGGTAGCCGCCGCAGGACAAAGACTTTATCGTCTGAGACAATGTAGTGACGAAATGTGCTCTGCAGTTTGTCTGTTTAGGACTACTGTAGAGACATGGAGCGCAAAACGGCAACTTCCATGTAAGGGAACCCACGATGTATGTAGATAAAACATCTCATTCTAAGGTAATAAACACAATACAGTTCATTTTGAAAGGTCTTTATACACCACTGAAAATATAGTTATGTATATAATATTGCATTTCTAAAATTTACACACTGCGTCTTTAACTCTTTCCCAGCCATTGACGAGTTAACTTGACAAGTTCTTACCCAACAATAACTGTGCATTCAGACCGCCACCGGCGAGAGCGTCAATAAAAGCTCTGGCTGCCCTGACAACGACGGTAAAGAAAAGTTGTAATGGACGCTCTGACGCTCGAATGCATTCTCTGAACTCCTCTCAGGCGGAGGTTTCCGCCTTCCGATTGGTTGCCGGTGAACATTTCCGCCTTCCGATTGGTTGCCGCCGAACCGCATCATATCTCATTACCATAAAGTTGAGCTGATTTCAACTCTCCTCGACGCTCACGCTGTACATGACGCGCCGCGCCGCTGCTCGCCTGAGCTCGCCGCCGGCTCTCATTGAAAATAAACAACTTCTGGCCACTTTGACGCTCTCGCCGGTGGCGGTCTGAATGCACAGTAAGGCATCCACTAAAGCCAATCAGTAAAAACTCTGTGTATGTTTTGATCGCTCTGAATCTGATATCTAACAAAAATCCTTTACAAAAATGAAATTATTTCAGCTTTTTGCTCAAAATTTGGTATTTTTGAAGAAGCCTACTCATTTCAGAGATGAAAAACAAATGAAAATAGGATGAAACTGTTTTTTTTTAAGTATATTTTAAGTAAAATTTATTTGATATATTGTATGTTCAAAAATCTTTATATATTTAAAGAAGTACATTTTCTGAAAGGCATTAAACTTTTGTGAAAATCATAAAAAATGCTGCCGCTGGCAACTTAAACAAAAAACGCTGGTGGGGAAAGAGTTAAAGGATTAGTACATTTTCTTTAAAAAAATCCAGATAATTTACTCACCACCATGTCATCCAAAATGTTGATGTCTTTCTTGGTTCAGTCGAGAAAAAATTATGTTTTTTGAGGAAAACATTCCAGGATTTTTCTCATTTTAATGGACTTTAATGGACCCCAACACGCATAAGGGTCTTATCTAGCGAAACGATTATCATTTTTGACAAGAAAAATAAAAAATATGCACTTTTAAATCACAACTCTCTTCGTAATTGTGTAATGCCGTGGAAAGGTCACGTGTTATATATATGAAACGCACATTTGTGGACACATTTAAACAATAAACTGACACAAAGACATTAATTAGTATCATTCGACATACAACAATATCAGAACGGTCCTCTTTCTCCACAATTGTAAACACTGGGGCGGAGTTTCGATACGTCATCCGTGACCTCTTGATGTGATGAAGTATTGTGTGAGGTCGTGCTGGTGCGTACCAGGACCAGAGGAAGATGAGAAGTTGTGGTTTAAAAGTGCATAATTTTTATTTTCCTTGCCAAAAATGACAATCGTTTCGCTAGATAAGACCCTTATGCCTCGTTTGGGATCGTTTATTGTCCTTTGAAACTGCAATTTTAAACGGCATTAAAACGAATAAGTGTTGGGGTCCATTAAAGTCCATTAAAATGAAAAAAAAAATCCTGGAATGTTTTCCTCAAAAAACATAATTTCTTCTCGACTGAACAATGAAAAACATCAACATTTTGGATAGCATGGTGGTAAGTAAATTACCTGGATTTTTTTTTAAATGAACTTATCCTTTAAGGGGCAGTTACACTGCACTTTTCATTCCACTGACTTCCAAAATTCAAGGCTGTGTCCGAAATTGCCCTCTATACGGTATACATTCATTCACTATTCCCTACATTGCTTCACTTATATAGTTCAATCAAATGAGTGAATGAAACGAGTTCGTAAAATCGGACACTTCAGCTCATCGGAAGTCCCACCCTGTGGGCGCCATCTTCACCAACACGCGAGAATTTATTCGGCGCAATCCTCAGTGGATAAGTAGTGGCTAGCTGTGAGTGTAAATCGGTTGTACGCTATTGCGGTGCATTGTGGGGTTGAATGAGTGCACTTAATAATGTCCGCTGTGATTTCGGACACCACTAAAATAGATGTTTCCTTAAATAATGCACTGTTTAATGGTATACAGGGGCTATTTCAGACACATTGTTCAAGTCTGGTGACCTTTCTCTCCACTGAAAAGCAAAGATGGATGAAGCCAAAGAATTGACGAGCCGCTCCCAGAATTCGCCGTAACAACTGAAAAATATTCGCAGGTTTAAAGTATAGCGTGCCGCCACTTAACCTGCTAACTTAAAAGAGGAAGCCAGCAGACATACAACAGTAAAGAGTTCAGACTGTGTACCAGTTTGACCTCCACCAGATTTAAAGCTGAAACTGGGTCAGACCAATCTGAAATGAGCTCTTTTGTTACAGTGATTGCATGACTGATCTGAACGACCGTTTTAAATGGGAATGTGAAACACACGAAGGGCATTGAAATCCAAAAATCCTTAAAGTATTTTAATGATGAATATGATGCCCTGTCTGATGCTGATCAATTTAAATGCTTTCTTTTTGCCAAATTGAATATTACATTATAAGATAATCTTGTAGAGATGGTACCCATTGACTACCATAGTATTTGTTTTTCCTACTATAGAAGTCGATGAGTACATTAACAGGGTGATTCTCACGAAATTAGGGTTATGAGGTGTCATGAAACATTTTGATAAAAGAGTAAATGCAAAGTAAGAGTATCAAAATAAGAAGCATACAGTTACAAACATCTCTTCATGTACTATTTTGCACATGATTTCAAATGACAAACCAATTTTGTTGTTTTTTTCCATATTTAAGGGGAAAAATTTTCATTACCGCAACGTGTCCATAACTGGATTTGGGTTCTTTGACATGGAAATATTTATAATAAAAAAATCTAAAAAATAAAAAGCTTCAGTGCATGTTATACTATAAACATTTACAGTAAAGAAACATTTGATATTTGATGATCATTGGTAAATGTAGAGACAATAATAAGGAATATAAATATGTCCAAGACCAATTTTCTCACCCTTCGCAACAATTTTCAAGCATTGTTTAAGCCCTCAAGGAACTAACATTTAAAAAAAATTGTTGGAAGGGACATAATTAACTGTGACACTCAAGATGGCTATCAGGTAAGCAGGTCTTATTTTTTCTCTCCAGATAAAAGTTGAAATTGTGTTTGTCATAGTACCTAGATAACTTTTTAGTTCTCATTACCGAAACATGAGTTTGTAAATGCATATATTTAATGTAATATCATGTTGCGGTAATGATCATTTTTGATAATGATAATCTAATAAATTTAAATAATTCTATAGGAAATATGTTTTTTATCCTCTAAAAATAATGGTTATAGTAAGTTCAGACCTTAATCTTAATCTTAACCTTAAAAATTGGCATTAAGGGCTTGATGATGCAATATTTTATCAAAATATCTTCTTTTATGTTTAACAAAATAAAGAAACTCATATACAACAACAACATGAGGATGAGTAAAAAAGACACAGTTCACGTGAAGCATCCATATGAGCTGTATAATAAATTATTATTATACAGCTCATATGGATGCTTCACGTGAACTGTGTCTTTTTTACATTAGTATGAGATCCGAGATAAATACTTTTTAAAAATGGCATGTATCAACAATTATGAATGACTCTCAACCATTTTCTCTCTTTTCACCTCAGTCCATTTAGTGCTTTTACACATTCCTCTGCTTTTCTTATGTCTCAGAAATATGTAATTTCCCATCACTACCAAAGTACATACTTTAAGTGCACAGTGTAGCAGGTGAATTGATGTGCAGCCCTTGAGAATCAAAACAGACGAGGAACAAAAATACAGAGACGGAACATTAAAATGTCTAGCAATGTTTCTCTATAAAAGCACTGTTAGGTTTGGATGAGTCGAGTAATCCATAAAAGAAAGAAAGAGGGAAAGATGTGAGCTGAACTGACTACAGCATTCAGCCATATTGTCTCTTTATATTCCCTCTTCGTCTTCATCCTTCAAACTGTCAGATTAACAAGGTTCATCTCATTCGAAAGAAGAAAAAACGAGTGTGTCTCTTTGCAAAGCATTAAACGGCATGCGAGACACTGCAAAGCTCATTCAGTAAATCTGTGCATGGCTTCAGATTCATTGTCCCAACTTTGATTCTCTCTCTCTCTCTCTCTCTCTCTCTCTCTCCACCAATTTTTCATTTTTATGTGCTAAAACATCGCAGAAGCGCTTCAATCACAGATGTGTTCTCAGTGTGAGCTCCACAAAACAATACAGCAATTAATGGGAAATAAAACTGCCTAACTAATCTCCAGACGCTCTCGTGTTCTTCTATTAGACAGTACAGTTTTAAAATTGTTCAAAGGGAGGGAATTTTGCCAAAAGTGCAGTGAAGTGTAGTTATATAGGCTACGGTAATATTAAAAGGAAACGGCTCATGCCGTGGAGGTTGTGTTGAGCCCGGCTGAATGCACTTTGTTCGGTATTCGTATTAAAGCTCTTTGAGTGAGAGAGGCTTGTGAGCGGCGTTTAACTCTGCATATATTACTACAAATGATGCCAGCCTCTTGCCAGCTAAATCTTTAATCCAATTTAGCGACAAATACAAAGCTCTTTCACCCTCCCTCTCTCTCTCTCTTCTGGCTTTCTTTCATCTCTGCCTCAGCTATCTTCAGTTTCACTGCAATTCCTCAGAGGAAAGACCAGCCGAGTCCGCGCTGAAATCTTCTGGTTTGCAACTCAGCAAACAATACAATTATTCTTTGTGAAGTTTCTTCTTTACTGACTACATATCAGGACAAAAGGTCCCAATAAGCTATCACGGTAAAAACTATGTCAGTTACAAAACAAATTAAGTTAAGGAGCACCTATTTCATTGCTAAAAACAACCTTATTTTGTGTATTTGCGTGGTTTATGGTTAAAAAAACTATTTTTTTTTCACATACCGTACATTTTTGTAGCCCCAGATATCCTGCCTTCCTCAAACGCATTGATTTTGTACAAAACTCATCGATATGAAAAGCTCTGTGTCCCTGATTGGCCAGCTAATCTGTACGTTGTGATTGGCCCGAATACCTCTGACGTCAGCCAGAAATGTGACGCTCCTTACCATGTTTGAAAGTAAACTGTTACCTACAATCCGTGTGTTTGTTGTAGTAAGAAAAAAGATTTACGTTGGAGACGATAACTTACGTCATCGTTTACTTTGGGGTTTGTACCTTTAGCATATCGTTAAAATGTACTAATATACGCTTACACAGCAAAGGAAATGTAAAAACATTGTAAATGGACTGCATTTAGCGCTTTTATGGGCATTCAAAGTACTTTACAAGTTGCCTCACATTCACCCATTCATACGCCGAGGGTGGTGTCAGCCACGCACGGTGCCATCCAGCTCGTCGGGAGCAGCTTGGGGTTAGGTGTCTTGCTCAAGGACACCTCGGCACTTGATCAGATGGAGCCGGGGATTGAACCACCAACCTTCCAATTTGTAGACAATCTACATGAACCAATGAGCCACTGCCACCCCAAATTGAATTAATCATTTGATTTGGGATCATAAATCAAATAATTGGTGCTTTTTAAACAATTTGTTTCATTAGTTATGTCAACTTAATATCGCAAGACAAAACTTACAATAATAGGTTGAACTGAAGTTGTTTTAACTTCATACTGCATTTTTTTTTTAAAAAGCAGATACCATTTACAGGTGTATGTACTGTATTTGATACCATTATGTGGCTTTGAGGTACTAATATGAACTCTTTGGTACCAATATGTACACTCTAAAAAAAATGGTGCTAAATAGAACTAAAAGTTCGTAATCATAGGGGAACCATTTTTAGTGCTATATATAGCACCTATGAAGCACTTATGAAGAACCATACGGGGGTGATATAGCACCACTATAGCGCCACACATATGGTTCTACATAGCACAATACAGTGCTACACAGGTGCTACACTGTGGCTATGGCTTTTAAAATGGTTCCCCTTTGATTTATGAGCCAGTGAACCACTTTTAGTTCTATTTAGCACGGTTTGTTGACGTACTAATACTGTTTTGATCTCATTAGATGCAAAGGTGTACTTTTTGAAAAAGTATACTGACTCGGTGACAGCTACACTCTTAAATCAAACGTTGCAAAATAGCACTAAAAGTTCTTGGCTCGTAATCATAGAGGCACCATATTTAGTGCTATAGCACCTATGAAGAACCATATGGGGGTCATATAGCACCACTACAGCACCATGGTTCTACATAGCACCTTATGGTTCTACACACAGGTGCTGCACAGGTACTACGTAGGTACTATATGGCACTTAAAATGGTTCCTCTATGATTACGAGCCAAGAACCACTTTTAGTGCTATTTAGCACTGTTTGTTTTTAGTGTGTAGGGATCATTTTTTTACCATTTGTCAGACAGTGCGTTAACAGATGGTGCCTTTCAGACACATTAATAATATTACTAATGGTAAGCACTGACCAGCTAAGTCCAGCTAGACCAGTTTGAAAGGTGACCAAAATACAGCTAGACCAGCTTGCTACAACAGCAATACCAACTAAAACCAACCTGGGGAACCAGTTTAAACCAGCTTATCAGCATATTCTGGTCTTAGCTGGATTTTTCCAAATTCTTTAAAAAAGTTACAAGAGCTGTCACAATCACAGCTGACGGTTCCCTTTAAAAAAAAGGTCCTAATACTGTATGTATCATTTAAGTAAAGACATGTATACATTTGGTACCAGTATGTACCTTGATATACTAATATAAGGTCTTTAGGTACAAAGGTGTACTTCTTGAAAGGGTACCGCCCCAGTTACAGCTTTTGTATATCTTTTAGCTGAAAGTGCACAAACCGTTGCACAAGAGATTTGTGTCAGCTTTACCTTTTTCTCAAAGTAAGTGAAATTTCTTAAAAATTTATCTTAAAGTAAGTGACACGCAGTGCACAGTTGAAGCTGTCGATGAATAAGTCTCACGGTGAAATATTACATTGATAAATTTAACTAAATGCAAACCACTTTTTCTGTGGTTTCAATATACAATTTGCTGACTGATCCAAATGCTGGTGGTATATGACATTTACATTTATGTAGCAGATGCTTTTATCCAAAGTGACTTACAGTGCAATACAAAGTCATTATGTGTGTTTCCTGGGATTGAACCCACAACCTTTTGCATTGCAATGCAAAGCTCTACTAGTGTTACACACTGTAAAAAATGCAGCATGAAGTTAATTTGAACTTGGTAAGTCAATTCAACCTACTATTGTAAGTTTTGACCTGTGATAAGTTGACATAACTTATAAAAACAAGTTACAGTGGTTTAACACAACATTTTTATGTTACTTTAACTTAAATTATGTTGATTTGACAAAAATGCTGATTTTTTTTACAGTGCAGAAACAATTTTCGCAAAACACACAAAAAATCCTATGAGCACTCAGTGCCTCGGCATTGCTTTCCAGTTTTAATATCTTCCAAAAAAGTAATTTCTGTTTTAAGCATAAGGCCCACATACTTTCAGCACAAAGCAATGTTACTCCGTCAAAGGGTTGTTAGGTTCGGATGAGCGGAGTTATCCAGAATGCCTTTGGGCCGCTGGCATCTATCAGCTGGATGAACACTGGCCCCGCATCTCTCTTTCATATGCACAGTATGTGCGCTGGCCATCAGCCAGATAAAAGCAAAAGCAAAGCTTTCTACCCGAGTGCATACGTTCTGCACCCGAGGCGATGCTCTTTAAAGGATGCTGGTACGATGTTTAGTCGACATGCACCTCATTGTGCGTTCGAAGCACAATGGGGCCGCGACCTGTGTGTGCTTGTGTGCATGCCACGTTCGAGACGCCGTGCCAGAGATCTGCGGCGAGAGCAGCTGCCCTTATTTTTATATCTTCGCTTCTCGCTCTCTGTTGATGGATAAGGAGAAAACGACAGGCACCGCTTTTTATCTGCACTCCTTGTTTGTCGGCCTTAAATACGCCTAAGGGTTAGACCCCGCCATCAACCACGCAGGGGAAAGAGTCTCAGTTGTGGTTTGAACCAGAGGGATTATGGGATTTAGCTCTCTATCAAGCTCACTGTGCTGCCATATCTCTCTCTCTCTCTCTCTCTCTCTCTCTCTCTGTTACTGGCTCCTGTCTCTCTCCCACAGGGCCTGTGCCCTTCAAATACTTGGCTGTGTAACAATGGCTTGCTGTGCACAACGCCACCAGAGTTGCCCAGAACTCGCCTAGACGTGGATCTAGATGGAGATAACATTGATGTAGATAGACAGGGCAGAAATGCCATTCAATTCGTTTCGGTGGACAAAAGATATTTTAAAGAATAGCTCTTTGCCGTGTTTTCAGCCATTTACTGATAATATACGGCAGGGATATTTAAATAAAGGTCTGATTTATTCATTTCCTTTTAGGCAAATGTCTGAACGGTCATAAGTTATGCTGATGTGTTACGTAGTAGTGCTGGGCAAAGATTAATTGCAATTAATCGCATACAAAATAAAATTGATTTTTTGATTATGAGTGTGTGTGTGTGTGTTATTATTATATATAAATACACAAACACACACACACACACACACACACACACACACACACACACACACACACACACACACACACACACACACACACACACACACACACACACACACACACACACACACACAGACACACACATTCTATATTATGTATAATTACATATAATGTATATATGTATGTTTCTGTGTTTAAATATACACAAATATTACACACAGCACACACGTATATTATGCAAAAACGCACTTTTATTTTGTATGCGAATAATCGCGATTAACTGCGATTAATCTTTGCCCAGCACTAAAAAAATCAATGTACATTTATTGTTAAATGTATTTATTTATTAAATGTTCATGTTGGCAGGTGTAAACTGTCCAAAAGAAGGAATAATTTTTTCAAGACTGGGAAAAATAAATGTTTTTGGTAACACTATACAATATGTATTTGTTAACATTAGTTATTTGCATTAGCTAACATGAACTAACAATAAACAATACTTCTACAGCATTTATTAATCTTAATAGGATAGGTATTTTACATTCTATGATAGGAAAAAAATTTGCCAACAATTTCCAATTTAAAAATCTGGAATCTGAGATTGCAATTTTTTTAAGATAATATTTTAAAATATAAAAAAATCACATTTAAAGGGACACTCCACTTTTTTGAAATTATGATAATTTTCCATCTCCTCTAGAGTTAAACATTTGATTTTTACCATTTTGGAATCCATTCAGCTGATCTCCGGGTCTGGCGCTAACATTTTAGCATAGTTTAGCATAATTCATTGAATCTGATTAGACCAACATTAGCATTGCGCTAATAAATAACCAAAGAGTTTCAATATTTTTCCTATTTAAAACTTGACTCTTCTGTAGTTACATTTTAGTACTAAGACTGACAGAAAATTAAAAGTTGCGATTTTCTAGGCCAATATGGCTACTGTACTCTCATTCTGGCATAATAATCAAGGACTTTGCTGATGTAACATGGCGGCAGCAGGCGTAGTGATATTACGCAGTGCCCGAAAATAGTTCCCTGCTATTAAAGGTAACCAAGGGGACTATTTTCGGGCAGTGGGTAATATCACAAAGCCTGCTGCAGTCATGTTACATCAGCAAAGTCCTTGATTATTATGCCAGAATGAGAGTACAGTAGCCATATTGGCCTAGAAAATCGCAACTTTTAATTTTCTGTCAGTCTTAGTACTAAAATGTAACTACAGAAGAGTCAAGTTTTAAATAGGAAAAATATTGAAACACTTTGGGTTTTTTTTATCGCGATGCTAATGGTCTAATCAGATTCAATGGATTGTGCTAAGCTATGCTAAAAGTGCTAGCGCCAGACCAGGAGATTAACTGAATGGATTGTAAAACGGTAAAAATCAAATGTTTAACTCTAGGGGAGCTGGAAAATGAGCATATTTTTAAAAAAGTGAAGTGTCCCTTTAAAGTTGTCCAAATAAAGTCCTTAGCGACTGCATCCACTCACAAAAACACAAGTTTTGATAAGGAGATATATAATATATCTTCATGGAACATGATCTTAATATCCTAATGATTTTTGGCATGAACAAATCAATAATTTTGATCCATACAATGTATTTTTGGGTATACTCATGCAGCTTAAGACTGGTTTTGTGGTCCAGTGTCAAATATGTAATCCCACAATTAACACGAGGTCATAAAGAAGTCTCCTTCAACCGTTACATGCGAGGAACTAAAACCCTGCGAATTAATTTAGTTAATAAATCTGTCCAGTCCTTGAGCTACGGCCTGCTAATCTGTGACCTCTGCTATGTGTGTATATATATAGGCTATAAATCCCATAAAATTGGATTCTAATCATGTTTACCTTATCACAACTGAGACAAAGTCCATATGGCAGATTAGCCGAACCCAGAGCTTTTCCTCCAACAGCTGAACGAGAACCAAAGATGAACTAATTAATGACTGAACCAGCAGAGAAGAATAGTAGAGATGGCGGAGTTATTTAAATTACAATGCGAGGGTGAAAGAGACAGAAAGGCTGTCGACAGAGAGTGAGACAGACACACAGAGAGAATAAAGACCCTCTGGAGAGAGAGAGAGAGAGATCAGGGTATTGAATGAAAGCCCACATATGGATCTGTTAATGGGATGCTCTGACCCCCTCTGCCATTTCAATGGTTAAGTGACAACAAAATCCCCTCACCGTGTCTGTGCGAGTCAAGGTGTGTGGGCACAAGAGAGTGAAGCAGTGAAGCTGAAAGACAAAAACCACGGTGAATCCAAATGAGGATTGAATGTAAAAAATGTGTAAATCAGCCAACTTAAAGGAACAGTACACCCAGAAATATTATTCACTCACTCTTTTGTTTCAAACTGCACTAGAGTTTACATTCAGGCATTTAGCAAATGCCTTTATCTAAATCATGCAGAATTTATCTTCGTATAGGCTATGCACTTTTAGAAAAAAGTAAAAGAGTACCCTTTTCTAAAAGTACACCTGTGCACCTAAATGGTTCATAGAGAGGAACATACTGGTACCAAAGAGTGCACATCAGTTCCTTAAAGGTACATATTGGTACCAAATGTATAAACCTAATACCTGAATGACCGTGGGTTCACACCAGGCGCGTTTGAGGCATCAAAATCGCGTCTACCACGCCTAGTTTGCCGCTTGAACATTTTGAGTTTACTCGCTTCATTCGCGCATCAAAGCCGCACGTGAAATTCTAGTCATCGAGACATTCACACCGAAATTCGCGTCATGGGAGGGGCTTCTGTGACTTCGCTCGCTTCCTGTAATCACGTCACTATTAGAGCAAGCTCCTGATTGGTTAACGCGGGGCGTTTTTACACCAAAGTTCAAATTTTTCAACTTGCGCGTTTGCCGCTTGAACAGTTTACGTTTACTCGCTTCATTCGCACATCAAAGCCGCACGTGAAATTCTAGTCAGCGAGACATTCACGCTGAAATTTGCGTCATGGGAGGGGCTTCTGTGACTCCGCTCGCTTCCTGTAATCACTTTACTACTAGCGCAAGCTCCTGATCGGTTAACGCGGTGCGTTTTTACACCAAAGTTCAAGTTTTTTAACTCGTGCGTTTGCCGCGGCAAAGCTCAATTCGTGGCATTCGTGCGAACTAGATGCGCGAATTAGGCGGAATCGCGTCTACCGTGCCGCGGCAACGCTCAATTCTCGCCGCGAGACCTTCAGACGCGTGTGTCAACGCGTTTTCATATTGACTTAACATTGAAATCATTCTTCGCTCTTGCTCACGACTGGTGTGAACACAGCATAAGCCTCATGTGACTGTGACAGTCACGTAGGCAATGAGCAAAATGAAGCTTAAAGGGATAGTTCACCCAAAAAAACGAAAATTCTGTCATCATTTACTCACTCTCAAGTAGTTACGACCTGCATAAATTTCTTTTTTCTGATGAACACTAAGGAAGATATTTTGAGAAATGTTTGTACCCAAACCATCTATGGACCCCATTCACTTTTACAGTAGAAAAAAGAATACTATGGAAGTAAATGGGGTCCACGAACATTTCTCAAAATATCTTCCTTTGTGTTCATCAAAACAAAGAAATTTATACAGGTTTGTAACAACATGAGAGTGAGTAAAGGAAGACAATTTTTATTTTTGGGTGAACTATCCCTTTAATTTTTCGGAATGGCCCCTTTAAGAATTATGCTAAATTTTAATCAGTTTTAAGATCCTCATTAAGTGAATCTTATAAGTACATTTAATAAGACAGGCCTGAGGTGGAACGGTCTCACTCTTTACTTTGCAGCAAGGGAATTACAGTGGCCCGGTTCACGGTGCCTGAGGGCCCAATCTGTACCGAGGGCCACAGAGAGAGAGACACACATGCACACTGAGAGACTGAAGCACTAGCAACCCAGCAATTATCCTGATTACCAAGCAGGGCAAAATCACGCTCCAGGGTCGCTCTGAACTCTCCGCACGATCTGTCACTTTCTTTTCTGCTTTCCACACACTTGCCTTCTTTTAAAACGGCGACGGCGCATCTGAGTGCCAGTCAGCAGTAAGTATAATCCCTTTAGAAAACAAATAATGACTCAATGAGATGTTGCTTCACGGGACAGGTGCAGCTGGCGACGGTCCATATGCCTTCTTAAAGCCAAAGGAGATGAGAGGACTGAGCTCTCCCAGTTTCTATATGGGGTCTAATGCTATTATTCGTATGGAGGCTAAGAGGCCTATTGTTCCTGACACCAATCCGTCTCTCTGTGTGCGTGAGGGCTTGGGCCGGTTCAGCAAAAAATAAGCTAAGCGTGGCAGAAAATAAGTGGGTTGCGTGTTATAATGACTGATTATTTTGGCATTAACAAACATTACATAATGCTTAACGGATCAGTATATCATGTACATTCGGATATTAAAGACGTACTGTATGAGCTCATGCAAGAAAAGATGTTTAGGGACCACATCTGGATGAAATGTACTATAAACATCATAAGTGTCGTCCAAACAAGTTGTACTGTATATTTATAAGTCTTCTGAAACCATAGCCTTGTGCAAGATCATTTTATACTCAAATTATTGCAGACCAATAATTTTAAAAGATTTAAAGGGGTCATTTCACAAGACTTTTTTAAGATGTGAAATAAATCTTTGGTATCTCCAGAGTACGTGTGTGAAGCTCTAGCTCAAAATATCATATAGATCATTTATTATAGCATATTAAAATTGCCACTTTGTAGGTGTGAGCAAAAATGTGCCGTTTTGGGGTGCATCCTTCAAATTGCAAATGAGCTGATCTCTGCAATAAATGGCAGTGTCGTGGTTGGAAAGTGCAGATTAAGGGGCAGTATTATCCCCTTCTGACATCACAAGTGAAACCAAATTTCAATAAAGTATTTTTCACATGCTTACAAAGAATGATTTGATTGATTGGTTGATTTTTACACAGTTTTTAGATTGATAGAAGCACTTGGGACCCAATTATAGCACTTAAACATGAAAAAAGTCCGATTTTTATGATATGTCCCATTTAAAGTGGGATATATTTGAATCATTTTCAAGTTCAAGCCTACAATTCACGCTTAATTTCAAGTCTTTCTCTACATGACTATGAAAAGACAGAATGACATTTTAAGTTGCATAATCCACACACTTGTAATACTAGGTTGTTTTAACCCATAGTTAAAGGGGAAGTTCACCCCAAAATAAAAAGGATGTCATTAATGACTCACCCTCATGTCGTTCCAAACTCGTAAGACTTCCTTTCATCTTCGGAACACAGTTTAAGATGTTTAAGATTTAGTCCGAGAGTTTTTTGACCCTCCATTGAAAATCTACGTACGGTATACTGTCCATGTCCAGAAAGGTAATAAAAACATCATCAAAGTAGTCCATGTGACATCAGTGGGTCAGTTAGAATGTGTTGAAGCATTCAAAATACATTTTGGTCCAAAAATAACAAAAATTTCGATTTTATTCAGCATTATCTTCTCTTCCGCATCTGTTGTGAATGTGCGTGCACAGTAATGCTGCTGACGTACGACACTACTGACATGTTATTCTCAGAAATGTTTGCAATTTTTTTTTCAAACTTACAGCGTGCATCTCCCTCAGACTGTAAACAAAGCTCGGGCGCAAAAAAGCTGGGGGCACCAGATAACATGTCAGCAGCGTCATACGTCAGCAGTGTCACTGTAGTGTCATGCACGCGGTCCATATTAAGACCCGGAAGAGAAGACAATGCTGAATAAAGCCGTAATTTTTTTTATTTTTGGACCAAAATGTATTTTCAATACTTCAACAAATTCTAACTGACCCACTGATGTCACATGGACTACTTTGATGAAGTTTTTATTACCTTTCTGGACATGGACAGTATACCGTACGTAGATTTTCAATGAAGGGTCAACAAGCTCTCGGACTAAATCTAAAACATCTTAAACTGTGTTCCAAAGATGAACGAAGGTCTTATGAGTTTGGAATGACATGAGGGTGAGTCATTAATGACATTATTTTTTATTTTTGGGTGAACTATCCCTTTAAGTCAAATAGGGACATTTTCTATTTAACCCAGCAGAAGTGTTGCCAAGTCTACAGTTTTACGGAATTGGACCTCTTTTAAAGGGTGAGTTTACTGAAAACCATCATTTATTCACCCTCGAGTTGTTCCAAACCCGTATAAATGTAAGATATTTAAAAAATTTTTTATAACCAAACAGATCTGGGGCACCATTTGCTTCCATTGCATTGTTTCTTTCCAATCAAGTCAATGGTGCCCCAGATCTGAATGGTTACAAACATTCTTTAAAATTTCTTCCCTTGTATTTAGAACAAAGAAAATTTTACAAGTTTAGATAAGTGATCGGTAAGTGAACGATGACAGAATTTAAATTTTTGGTTAACTATTTTTTTAAAGTAATGATGATCTTATTTTTGAAATCGGACTGTTCATACAGTGATAAGAAGTTATGTTTAAGGCATAAAAGTGAATGTAAAATAGGGGTCTCCAACCTTTTTTGTGAGCAAGGGCTACCACAAAGGATAAAACAATCTAGAGGGCTATTTTTTTATATAGTCTATTCAAAACTTTTTTGTTTGACTTTATTTGTTGATATGTTTTATCATTGTTTAAATCCAAGGTATTATAAAATATGTAATAAATAAATATTAAAATTGACTTTAGTATTTTTGTCTTTTTCACTAGAAATATTTAAAAATTCTTAAATCAAGATGCATTTTCTTTATAAGCAAAATGACCTAAGAAAATAAGAGTAGTTTTTAGACAAAAACTTAAAACAAGCAAAAATATCTGCCAATGGGGTGAGAAAATTTTGCTTGAATTAAGTGTTTAAGAAAAATACCCATTGGCAGATATTTTGCTTGTTTTAAGCACAAATTCACTTAAATTTATCTATTTTTGTTTAATTCATTTTCTTAGTTCATTTTGCTCAAGAAAAAGCATTTTAATTTAAGAATTTTTAGATATTTCTACTGAAAACAAGACACAAATCCTAAGTAAGAAAGTAATTTTTTTGCATTGTATTAATAGAATGTGCTTTGACAGGCAACTCACAGACTCCGCAGGCACCATGTTGGAGACCACTGATTTAAAATATGGCCTAAGGTCACTGAACCCTTGTTTTGATAGGAAATTGAGCTGGCTTTGTTATACGGACCTGGCAACCCTACCCAACAGTCAAGATTGTCTACATTTTACTTAACCCAGCATTTTTACAGAGCGTTGTACTGCATCATCATCAGCATCTACTGAAATTGATTAAATCAATTCTATTTATAATCTAAATAAATAAAAAAATAAAAACAAGGGCTGTACCGTGAGATAGTACAGCGGGGAGAAAGATAAAGTTGTTTGCTGCAGCGACTTCTCAAATCCATTAACGCAGCAGAGACAGAACATAAAGGATGACAGGAGTGGGGATGCAGAGAGGAAAAGCCCCAGGGATGTGATCAGAGGCGCATCTTTCACTTTGACAAAAACTACACACAGGAAAATAGACGGCGTGTACTCGGAAATGTTTATGGACTGTTGCGACTCGGCTTTTTCTAAACCAACACGAGTTCACATACTTTATCGGGGAAGTCATCCCTTGGCACAAACGCCACCCCGATGGGATGCAAAAGTTGAAATGAAGTATCTTTTAAATAAATCTGCTTGAAGGAGTGAATTTGGCATTGTAAGAGCATGAGTTCAGGTACTCTGTTTATATTCCCCACAGTTCCTCTCGTTTGTCTTCAAAGCAAGCGCTGCGCTATTATGAGCAAATCCACAGCAGATCAATATGGCAGACTCAAGCATGCTCAGTCTGACTAAAACAATCAGATCTTACATGGGTACTCTACCGAGACATCGCAGATCTCTGAGGGGAAATACTGGAGCGTTCCTGCTGTTTCTATTTTTTAGGAGATACACAGCAGTATTTTAACATCAAGAAATGATTCTCCTTCAATGTTCATGCTGGGAAAAGTGAAGATTTATTTTTTATGAATGACTAAAAATATTTTTAAGATGTTGGTGTGGATACGGTAGACACATTCTTGGATTATAGATAGATTGGAGATATTGATGTATTTTTTCTGTAAGTTACCAGTTGTAATAAAATACACTTTTTATTTTTAAACCCCTACCGGGTGGTTGCATTAGAATTTGTTTTTTTTTTATTTGGCTGCAAGCAAAAAAGGGTTTGTCCCCCACTTGAAGGATAAACATATTTTACAAGCTTCTTTTGCATGACCATAAGCAAAAATACTGGCCGATCAAAATTTAATTCCTCACTTTTCTAAGTCGCTTTAGACAAAAGAGACAAAACCATAAGCCAATGTATGGGTGAAAGTTATAAAAAAAAAGTTATGCTAAAAATCCTTAGAATCATGCTCTATTAAGATATATTGTAAATTTACTACTATAAAAATAGAAAAATATATATTTATCATAAGTAATGTGCGTTGCTAAGGACTTTATTTGGACAACTTTAAAGGCGATTTTCTCAAAATTTTATTTTTTTGCACCCTCAGATTCCATTTAAATGTATGTATTTGTCAGACGCTTTTATCCTTACAGTGCATTACAAGGTATACATAATCATATTTTCAATACATTTATCTCAACCAAATATTGTCCTATCCTTAGAAACCATACGGAAAGCTTATTGTTTAGTTTTCAGATATCAATCTCAGTTTGAAAAAAACTGACCCTTAATTATTGGTTTTATGCAAATGTCATGTAAATGTACTTTAAAAACCAAACGAAGTGCCTTAAAGCGTGCAGCTTTGTTCAAAGTGCTGACGTAATTTCCACTGAAACAGGATGTTAGGTTGTGACTTATTGGGTGGCTCCTCCTCCTTTTAAACAGCCAATTAGGGTTGTAGCGGTATACCGGTATATCATGATATTAACATATACGATTATCATATCCACGGTTTTGGAAACTAAACAAAACACAAATAATAAAGGACATCTGCTGCGCTTATGCAACTTTATACCACGTGACTGCTAGACTCCACTTGTTTATGAACAGCAGAGAAAATGTCAGAGACAGACACTACAAACTCTAACCTCTGCCGGAAAAAGTTAAAATCTGCAGTATGGGAATACTTTGGATATCCATCTTCAAGGAAAACCCTGCGTTCGTTTATTCGGATACCCAGTTTGCAAGAAATGGGCTGAAGAGTGGCTGCAAAAGAGGAAATACATCGAACATGTGCTACCATATTCGCGAACACATCCCTCTGTGCAGATAACGGTGTGTTTTGTTTTAACTTTATTATTTCAGTAAATTTTAAGCAGTATTTTTCCGTGATGCAGAGGGAATCCCGAAATACCGGTCATGAAAATCGGCCATAAATGGGAACCTTTCAGATCTGTTTTTTGGACACAAAGCTATTATATGAATGCGCCTCTAAAGGGAACTATCTTGAGAAATCTAAATGACTTTTTTTGGTCTAATCTCAGTATAATGCCTTAAAAAGCAATGTTCATAAGCGCAAATGTCTGCTTTGTTTGCAAGGTAACTTTGCAAAGCTCTCTCGCGCTCTCTCCCAGTCTCTCAAAACACTAAAGCCCATTTAAGTGATTTATATTACAAGTCAATTTTAAATTGATTATACATAGGCCATATCTTAAGAGAAATAACTTATTCCTTATTTTGTTAAAATGGGAGATTTATTTTTTCAAAAGCGTTTTTGTTTTCAAAAAAGTTTGATATAAGCCAAAAACCATATCTGTTTTAATTGAATTAAGGGTCATTGTAGCTGATGATTATAATAATAATGATTGTTTAACACAGTATACTGCAAAAGTTTCTAAGATGATTATCATACCGTGAAAATCTCAAACCGTTACACAACCCTACAGCCAATACACTGACAAGTTGTCAATGGGGCAGTACCCATTAAAAAGGTCCTAATATGTATCATTTAAGTAGATATGGGTCAGTGACAAAAACTGTTTTGCAAGATGAAAAGGTATTTTTTCAACTTGTTTTAAAAGCACGCATCAGGTTTATTTCAATGCACAGTGTATTTATGTTAATTTTATGCAATAAAAAATTACATTTGCACCATTTTTACGAAAGTTAAGACTGAACGGACCTGAAAATGTCAAATGGTGTAACCGCCAATTGTGTCAAAGAATGAGAAATATTAAATATTTAATCCACCTTGAAGTGTAATAATCAAAAAAATAAATATAATTTTATTAGTTATTTCTAAATGTAAATTTTAATGCGTTTTGTAATATTTGTCCTGACATATACTGAAAACAGCTCTGTTTTCTACATAATCTTTGACAAATGATGTAAAAATGTATGTAAAAAATCACATTACACTAAACTAGATGATTATATTTTATTCCACATTTTTTATGAATATATTTATATTTTAATAAAAAAAAATGCTAGTTACACCAATTGACACAGACCAGTTACACCACATTGACATTTTTGCAATTATCCCCCAAATATTCTTTCAAAATGAAATAAAACCTGAAATTTTAAACTTGGTCCTCAAAAGGAGAATGTATGCAAGAAATCTGCAAATTTATTTTGAAATTTTAACCATTTTACATTAAATTTATCCATACAGACACAAAATAATTAATGTCACGTCATTGACCCGCATACATTTGGTAGCAAATTGTACCTTTGAGTGACTAATATGCACTTTTTAGAAGTGTAAATTTTGTCAATGCTTTGTAGAACACTAGTTTTTAGAAGTTAATAAGGTAAAAGGGATAGTTCACCCAAAAATTATTTTATCATTTACTCACCCTCATGTTGTTTACACGTTTTTTATTCTGTTGAATACAAAAAAATATATTTTGATAAATGATGGTAAGTACACATCATAGTAGGAAAAATAAATACTATGGAAGTCAATGGGTACCGTCAATGCTTACCATCATTTATTAAAATATCTTCTTTTGTTTTAAAACAACATGAAGGTGAGTAAATTATGACAAATTATGCCTTTAACACAATTATACCAAAAAAGCAATTAGATTTCCCTTTAAAACCAAGCAGAAGATTTTGCTAACTGGTCACGCCAGCAATAAACCTTACCATACCAATGCACAAGCACTAAGCCTTCAACTGCGAGAGCCTACTTACAAGCATTTTAGCAAATCAGCTTAAACTGATGTGTGTATGACGAGCAACACAGTTAATATTCATGAGCAAAACCGATACGCTTATAATCCATACACCCCTGGGTTTAAGGAAACGTTTTGAATAAAGACAAGGTCAAAGCAAAGACATGGATTTTTCAATAAAGTCTTGAAATCAGTTTATTTTGCACCTCAAAACAAGAAGGGAATGAGTATGTGGTACATTGGGAATGTAGACACAGCCGTAGTTTACATTTTTTTGGTGTAAGCTCAGAGAAAACAAAATTGTTAATACAGTCATAATAATTGCACTTCATAAATCTAGACTGTAGCCAGCTTATGCCTCCGACAGGAACCCCCCGTCGCCTCTCTCGAGTTTCCAAATTCAATTTACCGGTGAAATTTGACTGACAAAAGAAATGCTAATTTAACGCCGAGGACTGCTGTGCCCATCCAATTTTTCTTTATTTCCCTCCTCTCTGTCCCACAAGGCATTAGTCTTTTCAGTAATCTAAGTGCAGTACATTCACAGGAAAGTCACAGTCGGAATAAATATTTCAGTGTTGAGACAAAGCTTACGAGCGGCTCGAACCACTAGCGTAGAGCCGAGACGAACGCTCGTCCTCCTTTCACCTCTGAGAGAGGCACCACAATGATTGTTTTCATCTTTTTTTTAAAAGTAGGAATGGTCAAGCGACACCTTCGATAGGTTAACTCCACTCGAGTCTGTGTATGTGCGGCGAAATCCGGCCTATCGGCTATCTAGCTATATCAGTTCTTCTTCAAAGCCATGAGGGAGGAGCTAATTGTTCCCTAACCAATCAAGACCTTCCGCTCGGAAATTAAGATTTCCAAAACCAGACAGCTCATTTCCAGGACTCAAAGGCATTTCGGCATGTCGGAATATTATAAGATTAAGCCAAAAATACCTGAACGGCCTAACGGAGCTCTTCTGCGTTTTTGGAGAGTGTGGATTCCAGTGTAGGTAAATCAATGAGCGTTCTGTTGTTTGGCCCTTGGTGATGATAACACCATGAGAACAGCAGAAACTATACTGCAGCCAAAAGAGAATCAAATAATTGAAATAAAAGACTCTTAATATGAAACATAAAAAAAAACTAAGCATTTTACACTCTTATTCCCTTAGCAGCCAATGCATATTATATACTACAAATATATATAAAACAACAAAAATAGGTTCAAGTCTTCAAGTTCTTTAAATACATTATATTCAAACTTCTAATTTCCAACCTCCTAGTACTTTGACAAATATGTTTACACCTCAAGCAGTGCAATTTCTACGACCATAATAAACCGCTAAGCTTTCTCATTCAATGAAATATCAGTTAACTTCACATAAAAGCACTGATCTTGGTGCTTTTTTTGGTCTTTGCGTACCTTTACCTCTTATGTTGTTATTTCCGTAATGCTTTAAGACCATCATCATTGTCATCATCATCAATCAAAAGATACTCACAATGAGGCCATATATACTTCATATAAACCACTTGGACTCTCACCCAAAACAATATTTTAGTCTGATAAAACAATTAAAAGGGGAAAATCACAAATAGAACGATTGGAAAAAATCCCTCTTGGTAAAAATAAACCGAATCACAGAATCCACATTTAGGATCTTGCAACATATCATTTCACAGCCGGCTTTTCCCTCTCAGCTCTGAGCCGAGAGGCGCCGATCGACTTCCAGCATTCGTTCACCGTGTTTTGATCCAGATCTTCCTTGTCTGCTTATAGCAGTACCACCAAATTCCACTGCAAATCTAGGCAATCCGCAATGACAACATCCACAGTTTTTGATTAAAGATTTTCCAGTAGGTCTTTATGTTGGTCAGCCTGACCCACCTCCCGTCTTATCTTATCTGTAAACAGGGAGGCGGATGTGTGCGTGCTGGTGGTCCAACAGTCTGGGCACAGACACGGTCTCATATCCTTTCCCCAACATCTGCTCCTTGATGCAGGGTGGATGGATGTCATTGATGAGATATTCCAGTGACTGGAGACTGCTGCTCAACACTGCCGTATTACAGAGACTTTTACTGGGGAAACTGCAGCACAGACCACCCGTGCTGTCTATGGGAGGGTGATGATGATGATGGTGGTGATGATGAGGGTGTTGGTGATGATGATGATGATGGGGAAATCCCAGCTCCCTGTGCCCCGTCGGCGGTCCAGCTGTGCTCGTAGCTCCCGGCAACTCTTGAGGGTTGTAGCAGTCGCTGTCTGGCGTAACCAAGACGCTGTTCCATGGAGGTGCGAAGTACTGCCCGACAGAAAAGTTCCCGTGCATACCCACACAGTTCAAAGGGGAGGAGCTGACCTTGTCGAGCCCACCCCCACCGCTCGTACTGGCCGTCATCGGATAACCTCTGGAGGAGGACACCTGAGCCCCGCCCAGCATGATGGATCCTCCTGGGACGCAGGTTTCGGGCGACTTGCTGATGGCGCCTCCTCCGCCGCTTCCCCCGCTGTACATCCTTAACACCGCCTGCTGCTGTTGCTGTTGTTTCTGCCACAGCAGGTAGTCCATGCCTTCGGGATACACCCCGGCCTTCATCACCTCCCCGTTCTGCCCTGGCAGCACCGTCCCTGAATAGGCAATGTTTCCCTGTGGAGCCACGCTGGTGAGATAAGTCCCCCCTGAGGTGTTGATGGTGCCTGGTTTGGATGGGCTTGGGTTTGGGTGTCCCGCAGACGTCCCGTTCTGACACACCTGCTGCAGAGCCTGGGCTTGGCAGTGCTGGTTGATCTGGTAAATGATGCTCTGGATGGAGGGAAGGTTCGACTGAGGAGGGAGATTCAGTCCTCGGCCCCCTGCCACGGGAATCACGGAGCCGGCCACAGTGACGTTTGGGGGAACCGGCAACGTGGTGGCCTCCGGGGGTTTGGGATGACCTGTATGGTACACAATCTGTCCGTGGCAATGAGCTAAAGTGCTGCTGCTCGGAGGCGGATAAGGAGCCACTGCTATCTGCGCCGGAGACAACTTAGTCCTCCTGCCCTCTGAGTTTTTGAGAACGCCCTTTGCGGTGGGTACAAAAGATGATGATGAGGATGAAGACGATGAGGCTGACACTTTGACGATCGCTAACAGACCCTGGTAGGCCCCCGTGTGGATGTGGGGGTAGGGGCTGTAGCGTTGTCCGGTGGTATCGAATCCATTCACAGTCCGGTTAAGGTGCTTGTGTTGGGGGACCCTGATGTTGGTGGGGAAGATCTTGATGGACAGCGGGGTGTTGGAGGTCTTCTGCGCATAGGCATCCAGCTCTGCTGCGCTGGGGTAGCGCGGGGAAGGCATGGGGACAGTCAGCTCACCTGCAAAGCAAAGAGAAGAATAGCATGAGTCAGGCTTCAACAGGCTTGTATACACTGTTGTCTGTCTGTCTAATGTACAAGGTACACATTGGTCAACTCAATCTACATGTAGAGACACAATGAACTTCTATTTCCACATCTTCTGAAGCCTCTCTGACTTACGGACATCTACAAATCACCTTAAGCTTAATCTTGACAAGACCGAGGTCCTTTTGTTCCTAGCCAAGGCCTCTATTAGCACATCACTCTTTCAGTTGAAGGTCACAGAGTTGTCACTTCCAAGTATGTAACAAAGTTTCACCCTAAAATCTTAGTGAACCATTTCAGGACAACCGCCCACTTCTGCTTTTTATGTCTCAACATATAAAAGGCCCTTGCCTCACCACTGGTCGGCTCAGCTTTTCATCCAGGCCCTATCAGACAGCACTGTTTAAGCTGAGCTGCCCATTTGGCTATTACCATTAATCTGATTTGTGCACTTTATTGCAACTCGTTTTGGAAATAAAGTCGGCATAAAATGTACAAACCACAGACATGGCTATTAAAAGTGTTATATAAAATATCGAATCTGCATCTCAATAGAGACTGTATTTTATTTTTATCACCCCACTTTTCTCTCTCTCTCTCTCTCTCTCTCTCTCTCTCTCTGTCTGTCTGTCTGTCTCTTCCAGAGGACGTTTATCCCTAGATAAATAGCTCTTTTTTAACTCAAAATTAGGCACCTAAGGCATTATTAAACCAGTGCTTTGTGAAATTAATTTGGCCTTTCTATTGTTCAAAATTGGGTTACCCATGGAGATGGAAAGGAGAGCAGGCAGAAAGTATAGAAGAGTATAAAAGACTTTAATTGCACTGACACATTTGAGATTTATAAGTAGTACCAGCAGTTCTTTAGCCCTGACCAGGCCAATTTCTCAATTATTCAATCAGACAATCTCTAAATGAGGAGACAGACCTACATTACCCCTCCCACAAACCTCTAAAACTCCACCCAATGGGATTTCATAACCGGGTTTTTTCAGCCGGATGAATGAAGGATCGTATAGAGAAACTGCGACACGATCGAGCTTTGTGCAAAATGCGTTAGAGATAAAGTCATGTTATAAAAACGACTCCTATTAAAACTGTAGGACTTTGCACATATGTTGGTCAGAGCAGAAAACAATAAAACTTAATAAGACTTAATGTCTAACCCTCTTAAGACAGGAAGACAAAGTGGCCATGCGGCAGGACCCTGTTTGTCCTTGATAAAAGCACCCTGAATCTGGATTCTTCTGAGAAACTGAGGGCTTTCGGGATTCGGAGAAAAAGAGGTTGGGAAACAACAGGAAAGAGCAACAGAGGCAGAGGATGAGCGGAGGTGAAGGGCCGTGGTGAGATTGGATTTAAACGACATTATTCAGGCAATTTCATGGCTACTTAGTTCAGTGCTACAAAAAAGGCAGAGGGGGAGCAGGCAAAGCACTCAATTTACAAGTGATAAATCAACTGCCACAAATGACTACCAACCCTTGCAAAAATGATATTTTAAAGGAAAGCATTTCTGCTTGTTTTTTATCGTTCGGACTAAAATTACACTGCCGCAAATGACAGCGTCAGCAAATGTCAGAGTGATTTTCCCCAACCTCGAGGGATCCAGCTGTAAGGGAGTTGTCAAATTTCAGATTGGCACACTTTGAACCTGTCTAAAAGTCTTCCATTAAACCGACAAAGTATAATCACGAATGCAACTAAATCTACATCATCCATGTGCTCTAAGCACTTAAAAAGCTAATGGCACATTTTTAAAAATAAAAGCCCATGACAGAAGTGATGATTTTGCATTAAGCAAACTGCTTAAAAACTAGGAATGTGATGACACTGATATTCATCACTTATGATGTGTACACACCAAACGCAAAGTAACTTTGTGTCATGGAAATGCTTCGCTTAAGTTGAAAGCTTGTGTTTTCGCGGCAATCATGCCACCCGTTTTGCGCCATTCACCCCACATGAGTTTGCGTCAATTCGCACCTTTGCATTGACTACAAAGCGAAAGTTATGAATTCGGATACCAATAGTTTTGCTTTTAACTCATTGAGCGTACAAACTGCAATTCTCTTGCAAAATTATATTTTTCTTCGCCGATATAATCTGTCATGGATATCAGCTGTTTTTAACAATTGACCGAAATCCAGAATGTGTGAAAAAAAATGTATCTGCCAATACCAATTATAGGCCAATATAGCGATGCACTTCTTATTGATTGTATATTAAAGGGACACTCCACTTTTTTTGAAAATATGCTCATTTTCCAGCTCCCCTAGAGTTAAACATTTGATTTTTACTGTTTTGGAATCCATACAGCCGATCTCCGGGTCTGGCGGTACCATTTTTATCATAGCTTAGCATAATTCATTGAATCTGATTAGACCATTAGCATCGCACAAAAAATAACCAAAGAGTTTCGATCTTTTTTCTATTTAAAACTTGACTCTTCTGTAGTTACATCATGTACAAAGACCGAAGGAAAATTAAAAGTTGTGATTTTCTAGGCCTATATGGTTAGGACTATACTCTCACTCTGGCGTAATAATCAGGGACTTTGCTGCCGTAACATGGCTGCAGCAGGCGTAGTGATACCACACACTGCCCGAAAATGGTCCCCTTGGTAACTTTCAATAGCAGGGGACTATTTTCAGGTGCTGCGTAATATCACTACACCTCCTGCAGCGAAATTACAGCAGCAAGGTCCTTGATTGTTACGCCTGAATGAGAGTATAGTTCCTAGCCATATCTGCCTAGAATATCACAACTTTTGTTTTTCTGTCCATCTTGGTGCACAATGTAACTACAGAAGAGTCAAGTTTTATATATGAAAAAGATCGAAACTCTTTGGTTATTTTTAAGCGCGATGCTAATGGACTAATCAGATTTAATGGATTGTGCTTAGCTATGCTAAAAGTGGTACCGCCAGACCCGGAGATCAGCTGAATGGATTCCAAAACAGTAAAAATCAAATGTTTAATTCTAGGGGAGCAGGAAAATGAACATATTTCCAAAAAAATGGAATGTCCCATTAATTGTACACAATGATTGTACGTAAAACACACACAAAGAAAAAAGTAAACCTCAAACCAACACCTGCAGCTGGTACACACAGCTTTGTAGTGGTTGGGATGTGTCGAACTCATACCTCTACCCAAAACTGTTTCATGTATATTTATAGGATGTCTCGCTTGAGCAACCTGCTTCAGACCTGCATTTCAATGGAATTGGGACCGTGCCTCTCAAAAATACACAAGTGCATCTGTCTGTGCTGCTGCTGTTGTTAAAACACACCTCTCTTTTGGATCACTGTCATGCCCAACTCTATCACAGACAGACAACCTGATATTGAAAAGTTCCTAAACCAAACTTGAATCTATTGTGCTCTCGTGGACTGCTAGACTTTCAGGCTCAGAGGTACCGAAGCAAAGCACGCTATTATGATTCGTTCTTCATACATCACAGCTGGACTGATGGGTTTAGAACAGGTACACAGTTTTTCCTTCAAACAATCTAAGGATTTCCTCCTCTAAAATATGGATAGTTTTAGACCTGAATGCTGAATGATCGTTTGATATTTGCATAAAAAACGAGAGTACATGTCTGGTCATCTCAGATTTTGTTATGGAGATAAAAATTAGGGTAAGGCACAGTAATATTGACAGAAGTTTGAGCGATAGGGGGAGTAGCCAGTAGTGATGATGTTACTGCGCGGCGAGGTCAAAGTGCTGCAAACTAAGTGCTCTTCAATACGCCATACAATACAGATATAATTTTTATCTGCTTAAAAAAATTTTGTGCCACCATACTTACTCGTGCAACTACTCGTGTAACAGTCTTTAAATAGGGAAAACATGGATCCGGTTTGGATCCTAAGGAATGAATGGGGCTAGGCTACATGCTAACACATTTATGACGCCCTATACAAACATTAAGTACATGCACTGAAAAAAGATAGGCATGTATTAATTTGTCTAAGCTGAGGTAAGAACATAGTAAAATATTGAAAAATGGTGGTGTTTTCCTTTAAGAGTGCATTTTAACTACAAATGCCAACTTTTGCCAATTATCTTAATCCTGGGCAGGTTTAGATGCCAAGAACTTTATCTCAGTAGAAAAATAGATTTTCTTAATCAAAACATTGAAATAATTTTGTAACATAATTTTACTAAGAAAAGGCTATTTTAAAAATTGGAGGTCCCTAACAATGCCCCTTGGTCATGACTGCACTTACAATTTAGCATCTATTGTCCCATATTACTTGATTTTTAACAATTTTAATGAATTTTTATACAAAGACTGCAACTACTTGGTGCTCTTCACTTTAATGGCCCGACCTTGTATTTTAAAACACAATTTACTTGTATGCAATTATTTAAGTCTGTGAGATAAAGGTCAGGTCACATATTAAACAACAATCACACAAAAATCCAAATAATTCTAATGATTCGCCATTATGTACCAGCTTTTTTATGTCTATTAACTCTTTTAAAAGCATTCCTGAGGCTACAGAGATCTGCGGCGTGTTTAAAGCCCGTACGTTAGTTGGCATTTTCTCGGGCAGAGGATGAAAGGATGCTCATCTCCTCGCTGTCACAGTCTAATTGGAGTTGTTCTAAATGGGTCAGATGAAATGGGGGCTGTCGAGCATCTGTCCAGCCCATGCAGGGCCAGAGCAGGGGCCGACACTTTCAACCCCCTCGGTGACAGCAGCGCCACGGTGCTTTGATGTTTTCCCGACAGCCAGCGCAGAAGGATGGGTGGGGAGGGTTCGTGAGCGGCACGCATGTGTGTGTGTGCGACAAGACTGACAGTTTTCTCACTTCATTGGCTCCAAAACGGAAAAAAGCGTAGATTTCAAAGCGGCGTCGCTGGTCCGTATGCAAATACGGAGCCAACTTTCTGATCTCCTTTACAGGAGGGGGGTCGGATCGGGTGAATATCTTTGATCATCACACGGTTTAATTAAGGAACAGGCTTTGCCGTGTCACTCTCCCTTAGCTTCCCATCTTTCTCCTCCCTTCAATCTCGCTGCGCGATGGGGGCGAAAACGCGATAATTATCATTAAAGCGCAGCTATTGCTAATGCCCTGTGTTTTTAGGTGACAGGTCCATATTTAGGGTGTCTGTCGAATGCTTTCGTACAATAGATAAACCTGCCGTTGCGGTCTTTCTATCTGGCCTCGCTTTTGTTGTTTGTCAACAGGCTTCCGTACCCGACCTGCCATCAAAGGGTTTCACACTTCACAGGCCACAGGGATTAGAGGTCTTTCGGGCCATAGAGAGCAGCTCCAACCCACAAAGACCTCTGGCTATTACTGCTGATATGAAAACAGGGTGAAGAGAAAGACAGGAGAGTTTAAAGTAGATATCACGGATTTTCAAAACCATATTTCCTGGTTAATGCCATTTCCTAAACAGTAACAGTGGTTGGGTTATAAGTAGGGTTAAAAAACACTTTTTAAAGGGATAGTTCACCCGAAAATAAAAATTGTGTCATCATTTACTCTTCTGTTGAACACAAAGAAAGATATTTTGAGCAATGTTTGTAATCAAACAGTTTTGGAGCACCATTAACTTCCATAGTATTTTATTTCCTACAATGGTGCCCCGTTTCCTGTTTGATTACAAATATTTTCTTTTGTGTTTAGCAGAACAAAGAAATCTATACAGGTTTGTAAATAATGACAGTTTTTTCATTTTCAGGTGAACTATCCCTTTAAGCGACAAATTAAAGAATAACTGTGTTACTCTTCAGCTGGCCAATAACTTTAATATGGTATGCAATGCTGACCCTTGCTGATGCAAGTGAGATGAAAGTGACTATTAAATCAAAGTAATAACAAAAACATCTGTCATAACCAACACGTCCTCTAGTTGTTTTTCTCAGACTTTTTATAACGTATAATAATAAAAATAATGACAGTAATAACAATACTAATGGCAATAATCATCACCATCATCATAATAGGGCGATTTCCCGGACAGGCATTAGACTAGTCCTAGACTAAAATAAATGTAAGAGCTGTCCAAACTGAAAACAACTTGCAGTGACACATCTTAAAAGGTCACGTTCTTTCTGATCCCATTTTTAAACCCTAGTTAGTGTGTAATGTTGCTATAATAGCATAAATAATACCTGTAAAATAATAAAGCTCCAAGTTCATTGCCAGGCGATATATTTTCTTTAACAGAATTCAAAGCCTACAGCGAAAGGCGGGTTTGGACTACAGCCCTCTATTTCCTGCTTTAATGACGTCACTAAAACAGTTTTTTGACTAAACTCCGCCTACAGGAATACGTCAGTCGCCAGCTAAGCTAACCGCAAGCTAAGCTGCTATCGAATCACAACACACTAAACAAGCTACACAATCAGAACTCGATACATATTTCTGAAGGAGGGAGTTCATAGAACAAGGAACACATCAGCCCGTTTTGAGGACAGTGAAAACAGCGGTATATAGATAGGTAAATTGTGTGAAAAATACCGCGTTTTTACACGTGAAACATGAACACTTTATATTGCGCACTGTTAAAGTTCACGTTCTTTCTGATCCCATTTTTAAACCCTAGTTAGTGTGTAATGTTGCTATAATAGCATAAATAATACTTGTAAAATGATAAAGCTCAAAGTTCACTGCCAGGTGATATATTTTCTTTAACAGAATTCAAACCCTACAGCGAACGGCCTGTTTGGACTACAGCCCTCTATTTCCTGCTTTAATGAGGTCAATAAAACTGTTTTTGACTAAACTCGGCCAACAGGAATACGTCAGTCGCCAGCTAAGCTAACGGCAAGCTAAGCTGCTATCGAATCACAACACAACACACTAAACAAGCTACACAATCAGAACTCGATACGTATTCTTTTACAGTAAGTTACTGGCAACCAGCTGCATAATTACAGCTAATTTTTTACACTGCATTGAAAGCAGTGGTATACAGATAAGTAAATTGTGTGAAAAATATCGCATTTTTTTCACGTGAAACATGAACACATGTTATATTGCGCACTGTAACACAATCAAAGATTCAAAAACACAGAAAGAACGCAACCTTTAAAATACATCAGCGCTCTTTGTTTTGCCTCAAAATGCACACCAGTAATGTTTACTATAGTAGGCATGTTTGTTAAATCTTGTTATATTTCCTATTGAAACGAAGGCCTAGTCTTGGTTTAAGATAATCCCTGTCCGGGAAACCACCCCAATATGTTTTAATAATATAGTTTTTTAAAAAGTTTCAAAAATCAGTTCATGTCCAGTACTGTTTCCACAGCCTTGCATTAGCCGCGCAAAATATCATGTGCCCAGTGAACCCACGTATTGATAAAATGTATACATTGTAATGCACTGCCACATATACACATCTGCCTAAACTGTTCAAAAGAAATCCCTTTAAGAAAGAACCAGATGGACAAACTTTAAAAACACAATCTGACTAGCTTCTTAACACTTCCCCCTCCCTAGAAAATTACACTAACATTATCTGTCACACAAACCTTCCCCTGTGAGATCTTTTATCGGCTCAGGCCTGCGTGACTTATTGGTGCTCAATGTCTGTGATCACGCTCGCGAGCACAGTGCAGATGGCGTCCTGTGATAAACACAGACACACACAACTAAAACACACACACACGACAACAAATCCACAGCGCAAACATGAAACAGACGCAAGTGAAACATACACCGGTAAACAGGCGAGTACGAAACCACATACTAACACACATGCACACACAAACCGGCTCAGTGGAGTGAGGTGTGTTGTGGTTTCTCTTGTTTGCAATGCTGTACGTGTGTGTCGTGTATGTTAATGTGGGGCAGGCGCTCTAACAGGTGTCTGCATGGGCGACAGTCTGCAATGCCTCCTGGGCAAAATGCTTCACACTTGCTTCATCTCGACATGCGACAGCCTTGTACGGATTAATTATTTCCCTTGAGGAAGGCAGCAATCTATTCCCCACTCTCTCTCTCTTTCTACAGAACAGGAGCTATTGAGTGTTTGTGTGTGTGTGGTGGCAAACACGGTGAGAAAGAGTGAGCAAAGTGAATTACGCAGGTTCTGTCCTGTCCATTTACTACCCATTATTCCTCTTCTTTTAGCAGAAATGATCCATTGCGTCCGCTCGCTTTTTTGACGCTGTACATTTACCAGCCATCTAATATCATTGCTGAGTGTATTCACTCATGCGTCTCTTTTTTGGCGTACGTACAAATGATCCAGTCCTGCCAGGCACGAAGCAATCGGAGAGAGAAAGCGGGAGGGGGAAGATTGCAGGAAGCGGGATGGCAGGGGGGTAATTAGCGGAATGACCTCTGTCCTTAATCACTCGCGGCTGGCACTGAGTGCCCGTGTGTCAGAGCAGCAGTTCTCTAAATGCCATCTCTCATTACCGCACACCATACAGTGCACAGAGAAACGCATAAAAAGACGCAATCTTCGCATCCTTGCGCGAAAACACATTGACGTCCCATCGCGGGAGACATGGGTCAGGGCGAGGGGGGCAAGGTAAGTCCCAGGTCAGACTGGGATGCGGCTGGATTGGAGGCCAGACAGAGAGCGATGAAGGATGGGATGTCCTTCACACTCCCTGGACTGCCCTTGAGCGAGCATGCAGTGTGGAGGAGGCATAATCCTAAATACTCAATTAACACTACTTTAATTAGTGTATGTCTGTACACGTTGGAGGGGGATAGAAAATGATAAGAGGGAATATGAATACGAGGGGGAAGAAAATTGCAAGTAAAGATCCTAAAAAATCAGTAAAAAGAGAGAGAGAAAAAGAGAGAGAGAGAGACCAGATGTGTGAATGCATCCTCAGGGAGGTATCTGCAGGAAATGATGCAGAGATGAAAGAGAAGTTGTGACACAAAATAACTGAATATTTTCAAAGCACCGCAGTCGTGAACTATCAACTTCCCACACAGATAAGATGATAGAAACAAAGTTGTCCATTTGAGCACTATACCATTGTATGGAAATGTCCAGCCCTTTCGATCATGATTGCATAAGGAGTAAAGGGGTTCAACAGCCGCTGACTTTGAAAAAACAATGAACTCAGGTAAAAACCACATCAACTCTGGCCTAACAAATATGGGTTGTGGCACAGATAAACAGGAACCGTTTCTGAGAAAAACACACGCATGAAATGCAGCATCCAGAGGATGCAGAACATGTTTCCCTTTTGAAAACTCGCATATCAGCATACTGTCAAAATAAATGAGATGGGACCACTGATCTATATAAATGACTGGATTGTGCATGACTTCACAATAGAGGGTATGCATTGACGTCACTTTTCCATGTGACCATGTCGGAGCACGCCCTGTTGAGTGGCAAAATGGCTGGTTTTCATAGCGTCTACTGCGAAAATGCCAGTAAAACTGACTATTATCAGCTTAAATTGAATTTAGTTGGACATGAGGTGGACAATACTTAGTTACATTAGTTACATTTTCCAAGCATTTGTGCTTTAATAGGGTGTTTGTATTGGGAAACATATTACTTCACTACATTCTAAAGCATAGAATCATACTGTGTATTCTTTAATATTGCATATTAAAATTTATTTAATACCTAATTACATTAAAATTGTGTACTTTTACTTGAGTAAAAGTATGTTAATGTACTTAAATATTAAATGTAAAATAAAACTTGTGTTTATGAAATTATGATAATATGCTTTGGAATGTATGTTTTCCAAAGAAAAACACGGATAAAATACAAATACTTGAAAAAATACTTTTAAGTAGAAAGTAAAATCTCTGCTTGATAGTGACCTTAGCAACTTGTCAACCCACCTGTGGTCTGTGGACGTTGGCATGAACTATCTATTTTCTTCTCCTTTCTGTGTTTTTGGCAGTCTGTAAAATGATAGCTCCGAATTCTTTTTAATCTGTTAGTACAGTCTATCGCACAACAGCTTTTTCCCATTTAGATGTGTTTTCCCCATGTTTTCGCTGACTTCACACTGTACTCAAATGCTGCCGCTCTGTCTTTTGCCACTCAGTAGGGGTAACCGCAGGCACTTACACCGAAGGTGACGTCATGTGCATACCCTCTATTGTGAAGCCACCACGCTGCCATATTGGTATGCCCAAACATGAGCATAAGTCAATGGACGTTATCAGATTTTAATGATAAAACATCACTTTACTGGTCTCCGTTTTTATATCTGAAGTCTCCCTGTACATTATTACTACACAAACGTCCTAAGCATGTACATAGTTATTTACTGAAAGTTGTACAATTTGCTTTTTAAACAGTAAGTTACTATACATTCATTTTCATTACAGTATCAGATAAGTGGACAGACCGCAGCATATTTAGTATTAATGACAAACGTGCTCATTCTGAAATCTAAATAAATAATCATGCTTTGTACCGTTTACGCATGCAATAATTTGCTGGTTTTGTAATTATGTTAGTTTTACAAGTTACCTAAACTTATTCAGAGAAATAATGCTGACCGTGTAGCTTAATGTCAAAAAACGTAATGTTTTTTTATAAATCCCTTATAAACCGGGTGAATTTAGATCATGATTTTGAATGTAAGTCAATGACGCCCTCTGCCGGTTGGGTATACCAAGATGGCGGCTCGAACTCTGCGCTGGCTTCACCTCACGCTGTTACGTTAACAATCCAGTCATTTATATAGATCAGTGGATGGGACCGATCAGTTTCAAAAGCTTAAGACTTTTTATGCACCCGACCCTGGCAATTGACATGAGTGCCAAGATGGTGCCAGGGGGCCTAGTTTTATGACATTTTATAAAATGTAGTTAAACCTCAGACGAATAAGGCTATTAACCAACAGCACAAACTTGGATAGTTTAATATGTTTTGTTTAATTTAAATTCAAAGTTTACGATTGTTTTATGCCATGAATTTTCTTCTGGGATGCATCCTACACAAGGGGGGTGCCAAAAAGTTTGAGAACCACTGCTTTAAAATACGGTTGCATTAGTTACACCGTAAATCCATAATCATCACCATCACAACCAGTGTTTACTGCCTCTCTCATTTTTCACCCTATCAGCAGTGATGCGGGATGGGAGGTGGAGAGAGAGAAAAGAGAGAGAGAGACAGCGAGCACTAGGAGCTTCTGGTGTCGTTGTATTCTAAACAATACCTGCCTGTTGCTAATGGACGTGTCATCTGCTCTTCTCTCAGACTGATTACTCAGCGATTACAAACCCGAGCCCCTAGCCGCCGTAACAACCGTTGCTGGCACAATGGATCTCTGAATGTGGCAGCTGTTTGAAGCTCTACAATTAACCCAGCATGCCTCTGTGTGCCTCTGTGCCTCTAATTGAGTGGCGAGCTGAAAGAACGCGCCTGTCCTCCCCCAGACCTCCTGCGCCACAGGCTCGGGTTCACATCTCTGCCCCCTCAAATGCACACATACACACAGACTAATGACAATAATGGCACAGGACTGTGGACCTGTCTTCCTCTCTGCCCAATCCTGGAGAGAAAAAGATGTGAATATGCATAGCTTGATAAAAATAGACGCACTAAAGCACATTATTATTCTGATTATTCATGTTTAGCTACTGCATGGCAAAAATAATGCAAGTTAGGATGCACGTTAAAGGGATACTGCACATAAATATCAAAATTACTCCATGATTTACTCACCCCCCTGCAATACGAGATACATATGTACATTATGTTTCAAAAGAGCACATTTGAAGTTATTTCAGTAAATGTCCTTGCTCTTCCAAGCTTTATAATGGTAGAAAACAGGGATCAGGGAACAACTTCTGACTTCAAACGCCAAAAAAGTGCATTCATCCTTCACACAGGTAATCCACAAGGCTCCAATAGGTTAATGATGTGTTAGTAAAATATCAATATTTTAGACTTTATAAACTATAATAACTAGCTTTCGGTAACTGCGCCATCTTGGACACTGACTCGTGAATCACTTGAGTCCAAGATGGCATCGTTACCAGAAGCTAGTTATTATAGTTTAAAAAGTTTAAAACAATTACAATATTGCATTGATTGGATCCCTTGGATCCGTTCTGTGAAGGATAAATGCACTTTTTTGGGCTTCAAAATCAGAAGTTTCCTTTATCCCTGTTTTCTTCCATTATTAGCTTAGAAGAGAAAGGACATTTATTAAAATAACTCCAAATGTGTTTGTTTGTTTGTTTGAAAGATGATGGACAAATATATCTCGGATTGCTTAAGGGTGAGTGCATCATGGAGTAATTTTGATATTTGGCTGCAGTATTGCCTTAATGTTGGTTGTTTATGGTCGCAATTGACCTAAATTCACGACCTAAATGTTGGAGATGACAAAACTATAAATTGTACTGTTTGGGAAACACAAGCCCTCATGTTATTAGCTTTAAATGTCGGGCAAATTAGACAAATGCTGATATTGAAAACAGCAATATGATATAATTACTGATGTCCGAAGGGCTGCCAAGAAAATAAAGTTCATACACACGCAAACTGCTGCCACATTTTTTAAGAAAGACTTATAAAAACAATAAAAAAAGCTGTCCAAAATCGAATCTAATAATATTATGTTCAGGCCACGCCACGCTTGGCTCTGATTTTAATAGATTCATTTCCTGCTCAGCTCAGTGTGAACCTGGCAAAACATATTCGGGTTACTTAGCTAATTCCCCACAGACATCTGCCAGTATCCAATCAAAGGTGAATCTCGGAGCTAATGAGCGCAGGGGCTCCGAGTCAAATTAAAATGCACATGAATAATGTGCTTGATACTTAAGACCTTCTCTGAGGAAATAACATTTATTCGGCGATATCTACCCAAGGACGACACAAGTTTAAATTTGTAATACTCGAGTGTGGCATCATTTAAAAGCCAATTCCAAAATTTTAATTCAATGGAACAACACATGTTGGAAAGAGTCTGGTCTCACATGCCCGCGTGCGCACACACAGTCACTTTAAATGTCTAAAGTCCTTCTCTACCATCATTCTCGTCCTATGTCGCTCTCTCATCTATCTCTCTTGCTCTTTCTCTCTCCCTCTCTCTCTCTTTCTGAGTAAGCGAGTTTCATTGGAGGTGCTTGCCGTCTGGAATCACCTCAGGGCGAACACTTTATTATCTGCGGTCAAAGCGTCACTACAAATACCATTCTACACACACAAGTGTCACTTTGCATTTGTCTACTCTCAGCCTGTATCAGGCCAGCAGAGCCAGGCTGCCTACACAGACACACGTACACACAAAGCGTGGGAAAACCGATAACACTGGAGCCAGCATTTTTTCAGCTTATAAAACATTCTGCGTATTATAATAACTGTTATATCCGATATTTTCTGCAATACTCCAATCTGGTCAATTGTGGCTTCTATGCGGTGTGATATTCCTCATTAACCACAGCACATCTGGGATTAAGCGAAATCCGACTCCTCATATGGGTTACTTTATGAGTGCTACTTTATCAGGTAACCAAATTATGAAATAATTTTATTCAAGTAACTATAAAATAAGTAGGATTATATTCGGTCAGCCAGCTATAAACCCCTTTAGAATGATAAACCAAATATAAAGAATTCAGATGCAAAACCGTCTAAGTGCGTCTTTTCTCAGGTTCTTATGTTTAGGTTCAGTAATTTTACTTAAATGACAATGAAATGGTTAGTAGACAGTAACTGAAATGCCGTATTTTCACAAAATGTCAGTTTAGGCGTTTCATTTCCATTTAACAAATCTGACTGTCTTTCGCTGCAAAACCCTCTAAGTGCATGCAAACTTTTTTGGCAAAAACACCCACTACTTTGGACAATACATCGTAAACAGTTGCAAAATCACTAAAGATGCAACTAGAAACATTGCAAATGATGAGAAAGAATTCAAAATGTGAAAATGAAGAAACTAAAGCACACATTAGGGGGCATTGGGATGCACTTGGTGGGTTATACTCATGTTAAAGTACTCAAAAGGGACCCAAGTTCGAATGCGAATTACAGGCATTTCACATTCATCTTCCTTGTCTTTCAGAGCTTTGCTAAAAATGTATGTGGCGGTTACCTGATTCTGCCAACAAACTGGTATTTCCGAATGGCCCGAGGTTAGGATTAATCGAATTCGAAATAAAAATATTGAAGGAACGCATAAAACATGCTGAGCATTTTGGTAAAAAAATAATTTTGTTTTTGACATAAGTGGCGTTTAGAGACTTTTGCATTTGAGCTCTTCAAACATTATCCCTTACTCCAGTGGTTCTCAAACTGGGGTCCGGGGCCCCAGGGGGGCCGCCAAATGGTGCCAGGGGGGCCCCAGTTTTATGACATTTTATAAAATACATTTATTTATCATGAATTCTGTGAAATTAAACCAAAAAAATATAAGGCTACTAACCAACAGCACTACATTGTATAACTGAATATGTTTTGTTAAATTAAAATGTAAAGTTTTAGAACAGTTTTTTGGTCATAAATTTTCGCGGGGGGCCGCGAAGGAATGCACCGTACACAAGGGGGGCCGCATGCGGAAAAAGTTTGAGAACCACTGCCTTACTCAACATTATAACAATGTAAAAGAGAAGAACGAAAAAAAATACAATACACAATAGAGTTTAGCTTAAAACCAATAAAATGTGACCTTCATATTGTGTTTTTGTCATTACTTACTTTTTTGTGCTAGTGAGATTTTTAGTGCACATGAATTTTTTTGTTATTCAGCACACAACAGCTTTTTTGTGCCTGCTGTATTGCTGAGAAGAGCGTGAGGTATGCAAGATTATAAAGAAAGATGAATAAGAGATCCTCCTCGCTTGTACCAGCGAGAGGAAGATAACAGTCACTGCTCTCCCAGAGGAGAACCCCACAGACCCCATCCACTCGCTCTACTCCAGAGCTCATCTTCATCATTCACAACTACAGCGGCGAGCACTGTCCTCCTCACGCCCGTGTGGAATGCTAACCGTCAGCAGACACGTCAGGGGCATTGTGGGACGAGTACTGGGTGACTTTGTTTTCTAGCATACCTCGCGTCACACGGCTGACTGGCGAATGAAAACAAACTGGATACAGAAAGCGAGCTAAATTCAACGTACATGGAAACACACATACTGCGAATTTGTTCTAGTTGCATATGAAATAAAGATATTATAATTTGACCAACAACACTGTAATTTTTTATATAAAGTTGTGTTTTAGAAGAGCCGGAGAACATTCCCAAAAGCCAAAATATTTGTCATTATTGTGTTCCCTGGTATTTCATTTAACATGTTTTGTCTATATTGTGTCTTTATCTTATAGATGGCAAATGATGTTATAAGTTCAAGTTCCTTTTATTCCATAATCCTTCCATACTTTGATCTTATCCGCTCACGAACACACACCTCTGAATGTGAGGGTGATTCTCCATGCGGAGGTCTACCGATAACCACCCACGAAAAACCAAAACATGAAAAGGCTCATTTCACTTTTATGCACCAGATTAAAAAAATACCTCATCCAACCCACACACACCGACAGAGTTTGCGGGGTCGACAGGAAGAACAGGCCTCTATATCTGAACATATCTTCCTGGGAGACTGAGAATATAAAGAGACAATCACCATAATGATGGCAGGTTCTAACTGCAGGTTTCACTGTAAAAAGTAAAAGATTAACATTTTAAAAAAATTGGTAATGCATAAAAATTTGAATTTAATTAAAAATGTAAGTTGAAAATATGAAGTATTTTTTTTAAGTTGATCCAACTTTCACTTTTTACAGTGTTAAAATGAAAAAAATATTAAGGGATTGAAGATGGGTTTAACAAATGCTTTAAGGAGGCTTTATAAATAAAAGACCGAATCGTAAAGACCGACCCATCATGAGCTCAGAGGTTGTTTGTATATGGCAGTGATCACCAACCCTGTTCCTGGAGATGTATTTTCCTGCAAAGTTCACCTCCAACCCCAATCAAACACACCTGAACCTGCTAATCAAGCTTTTCAAGGCTACCTGAAAAATAGAGGCAGGTGTCCTGAAGCAGGGTTGGATCTAAAGTATGCAGGAGTGTAGATCTCCAGGAACAGGGTTGGTGACCACAGGTATATGTTATGAGATTAGGGCTGTAACGATTACTCGTGCCAATGTGCGTTTTCTCAATGAATGAATTTGAATTAATAACGGTGAAATCCCGGCACATCCGAACGCCAGGGGGCGCTCTCTTGCAGAAACTTCCTTTGTGCCATAGAAGAAGTAGCATTGCAAACGCTATTCCAGGAAATGTCTACAGGAATATATCGCTGTTCTTCAAATTGTTTGAGGTATTTTCATGATAATAAAGAATATTTTGAATTAATTTAATTTAACAAATGTTGCTTTTTAAAATGCACGTTATAAAGACTCCAACTCATAATGATTTTAGATTGATAAGGACTTCCTACTGACCAAATGCCGTAGTACACGCACAAGCTGTGCATGAAACAAAGAATCGCAGCCTTGCGATTCAGAATCGATTTCATTTTTAATGGGACATGCGATTTAATCATTACATCCCTATAGGAGATAACATCAACCTCTAGGATCAAGTTTACATACACCTTATAGAATGTGAAAAATTTAGTTTTTGTATACTTTGTTATTACTGTGGGTTTACACCAGACGCGAGTTCAACGATTTGCGCGTGTAGATTACATACAAAGTCAATGCAAAGACGCGATCAGACCCTTCCTCCTGTGGGGTGATGCGAATGACATGATATGGCCGGCGTGTTTGCCACGAACAGGAGCTATTCGCCTCAAACGTGTCTTCACCCAAGTTGAAAATATTCAACTTGAGCGAAAAATTAGCATGACACGAAGTTAAATCCCGCGAGTAATCTAGAGCGAGTAACACGATTAGGGCTGGGTATTGGCAAGGGCCTCCCGATAAGATACGTATCATGAAACATGGGTCATGATAAGATACATATTGCGATACAATACAATACATTGCATGTTGCGATACATTACAATACTTTTTTTATCAAAAATGTAAAAAAAATATAGCTGTTTTTCAATTTTCTGCTATTTTCTCACTCCCTCTAACTTCTGGACATTGGCTGAATGGCCGTATATGGCAGACAACTGGATAGTGACAACTACAGCAGCGGCAAAGGAGGTCGTTTGACGCACACAGAGGAATTTGATGGGTTTTAAAATATCGATAGTAGAGATTGAAATATCGATACACTATCGATACAGCAAACTATCACGATAGTTAGCTGTATCGATATTTTTGCACAGCCCTAAACACGATGCCCCTCGTTTGGTGTGTACGTAGCATTAGTCTGCGTTGTGGACTGTATGTAAACATCTATCACGTGAAATAACTTGTTCATGGCAATACTAAACTAAAGCAACCCTTAATCTGCAGAATTTCAACATTTTCCAGATTCTCCAAGGTGTTTGTAAATTTACAACCATGACTGTATTTAATTTATTTTATTTAATACTTTATAAACTACATTTTTAAACCTCTGAGAGCGAAAGATAATAAATAGACACCATTAAAATAATAATAATAATAATAATAAATATTGGACAGAACCCAGGCTGGGTTGCAAATGACTGAACGTTGGGTTGCTGTTGGGCAACCATGGGGGAGAAAAACCCAGTTGGGTTAAAACTACCAATCATGGGGTCAATTTTTAACCCAGCAGTGTGTTCTGTCCAATGGTTTCCTAACTGGTTGAAAACTTTTCCAAACATTTACATTACATTTATGCATTTGGCAGATGCTTTTAAAAAAATAAAATGTACAGGGCATTCCAAGTAAACATTTTATTAGAAGGCGTGAGCGGGACACAAACTAATGCAGGGTTAATTGTAACACGGCTACTTTACATATTTAGAAAGGGCTGAGCAATCTGTGCTCTTGGTCTTTTTCTTTTACTGTCAGAAGATGATGTCCTGTGAATTTGTGAAAAGTTTTGATGTGTTTTGGTTAAAATATTGAACAAAGTGTGTTTTGGAGGCATGAAAGTAAATTTCTTCATCTTATGTTTTTTTTTAAGTTGGGTGTGTAAGTCACCAAATCCAACCCTATATTATCTGAATCACTGTCTTGTTACCTAAAACATAACACCATTTTGAAACATGTCAACCACTCCTAGTAACTGATAGCTGGGATTGAAAACATTTAGCCTCGGGTATACAATGATAATAAAAACAATGTAAATACTATATTAATCAAAATGATAACTGTTAATACAATATCAGGGGAAATAACTCACTTTTTTGTTTTAATTGTGCAGCACCTTCAAAAAATATTCTTTTTGAATAATGGAGCCAAAGCCAAAAAGCGTTACTTTGTGCCCCACTCTCCCATATACACGTATTCCTTAAGATCAAACCAATGACCTTTGCTCTGCTAAGGCACTCCTCTATCAACTGTGCTTCAGAAACACTCATCAAAAACAATCATTCAGAGAATCTGGACACACACAATCCGAGATATATAAACACAAAAGCACAATGTGCAGCAGCTAGACAAATCGAGCATTAGATAGAGATTACAGAGATGAACAAGTTCTCAGAGGAACAGATAACAGAAAGAAAGAAAGAACTGTGGGTGAGTGAATGTGTGTGTCCTGACAGACCGAGGGAGCTCACAAGGCGAGTATGCAGGTAAATAGAAAAAGAGGGTTGCCTGCAGCTAGCCCGAAGCAAATCTCAACCCTTCTGCTCTCTCATTTAGGAAACAAGCCCTCCACTGATTCAAAATGAATATTAAACACCACACACAGACACACGTGCGTGCGCCAATGCTGGCAAAACGGTATTAAGCAATGTACCAGTTATAAGCTGGTAAAAATCTCACTAGACAACCAAATCACAGGAGGGATTACATTTGCACAATCTATTTTCATCTTCCAACACTTATTTATATCCAAACACGTCTTTGTTTGTTTTTGACAATGTGTCTGAGAATATTAGACCGCAGAGACGTGCGAGGACAGGAAACAAGAAACCCAATCAAGCAAACCAGGTCTTTCATACTAATGTGTCCCATACTCATTTGCAGAAGAAACTGTTAGCAGACACACACACACACACACACACTTCTCCCAGAAGAGCGAATGTGTCAGGCAGGCTATACTAATTGATGTTAAAGGTCCCAAAGGAGCAACAGAGTTAGTTTTGCATGTTATGTACTACACCCTTTTTTCCCTCTCTCTCCCTCTTGTCCTTTTTTGTGCACACATACTTTCTCAATATGATCTGTTCGTTGAAAGTTCCCATCTTTCTTCACTAATCTCCTCTTTCTTTATAACAAACTACATGCCTTGCTTTGCATTTGCCAACACCGCGGCAACAACAGCCTGCATCCCACACCCCCTTTCCCACCCTGCCTTGTCCATGGCACCAGGAATTATGTGGTTTTCCAGCAGTGTTTGGAAATAAACCAATTAACCGATCAGAGCCAGGTCAGTTTGACATTGACATCCCCCATATAAAGCCTTGCAATGGTGCATCTAAAGATACAAGCCTGCCCAACGGAAATGCACACATCTCCAACAAACCATAAGAACAGTGTATGGTTTGAATATGGAAATAGTGCCAATCATGTCAATAAAGCTTTGGAGAACTCAGGTCAGTTAGTACACAGGTAAATAGAGACAGAAATTGAGGTTGGGTGGGGCAGAGGGCAGCTGTCAATCAACTGAGATTGCTTTCAATCCAAACACGACCACACATTTAAAAAAAAAGAAAGAGTACAGAACCACAAGCAACGGTACTCAATCCATGAGAAAAGGTCAAAGTATGCAGATTCCTACTAAATCCAATTTGACTGCGGGGCACAGAGGAAATTAGGGTAAATGCTGTCGTTTCAGCTGCTCCTGTAAGCACATTTAAATATTTTTGACTAAACAGGCTTGGCTTTTCTGCAGGATCAGATCTTTTCTATCAGGTGTTAGGAGGTGATAATCCCCCTCAACCGGATTGTGACCCTACAGATGACATCACTGCGCCATATGTGCATCTGAGGTGCTTTACGAGGACCTTTGTTTTTAAAAAAATAAAAAGTGATTGCACAAAAGCGATTGAGCAAAACGGAAAAAAGTCAGAACTGCGAAAGGATTGAAAGACATTGCAGTCCAATGCAGAGGTCAGTGGTAAAGCCTCTCTAATGCTCTCGGTCCTAGACCCCATGTCCCCAGGGTCTGCTCTGATGATCTGCCCTCACGCTCAGACTTTCATGTCGCCATCTAAGCTACTGGCAGACAGACGCGGGGCGGGGTGGTGGGGGGACGCTACAAATGTCACCCGAACAGGGAGATTTAATTAGTAATGACAAGCCCTGACACGGGAGAGTGCCGCCACATACTCTGAGAATTTAGGCATGCTGAAAGCAAGCGGCTATGATTTATAATTTAACTAATGCCTAGCATTTCTTTTTCATTTCTTGGCTGGAAGGGGGAAACTCAAAAGGCCTCTTCACTGAAGCTAATCTAATACGATATTTTTAAAAGCGAGCGGTCAACGTTTTTTTTTAAGCGACGCTGCCCCTCTCTCATTCTCTATCCGCCTTTACTCTGTATCTGGCCTTTGGTCTCGCTACCTCCGCTTTGCTACTCGCTCGCTTTTTCGCCGCCTCTCTCTCTGCACAGACGGGGAAAGAGGTGCGATAATGAAAACAACCCCCTTCCTATCACGTCCTCGCTCTCGTTTCGCCCGCTAAGCTCCGAGCGCTCGGGGGAAATTGATTGTCTGGCGGGCCGATCTGAGCGATCGCAGCTGATGCTGGAGCCAGTTAAGTCCTTTTTTATTGAGGGTACGAGGCACTTTTAATGGGAGTCGCATCAATGAACTGTGCAGATGCAGATGTGGGGAGGAGGGCGTTTTACTTTTCTGAAATAACCATAAGGATCAGAAGGACACCCGGCAAAGCGGGTAACCGTCTTCCTTCATCATCTCCAGACTGCCGGCCTGCTGCTTCAGAGGAGCTGTGATAGGGACTGCCTGCAGAGGACAACCCACAGCATCTGTCTCTTTCTCTCAGGCCAACGTAAACACCTTCCTGAAGCCTTAAACCAAACAGTGCAGTCTCATACATTTACGTTTATCTTTTTGGCAGGTGCTTTAATTCAAAGCGACTTGCAGTCAATCTATACTTTATATCAGTATACTGGGATCGAACCGATGACCTTTGCTAACACGCAATCATCTACCAGCTAAGCTACAGGAACACATCCAGAAACCAAATTGAAGCACTTATACACACAAAACCATCTAGTTATTTTGTATACTACAGTACATTTCTCAAAAGCAAATGGAAAAAGCCAGGAAGTAAACTATTTGATAAAGAGTGAGGGAAAGAGTGACTGTTGTTTTCCTATTGATTTCAGCTCTAGACCCCTACTGACTGGTTCTCAATAAGCAGTTGAGAAAGGAAGTGGCTAAATCCTGCTGAAATTGGAGGGAGAGAATCAATTTAATCAGGCATGGCGGTCTCCATCTCTCGCTTTTGTGCACTCATTCTTGTTTTCTTTTTCTCAAACATGCTTCGGTTTGTCAATTTTCCCTTTTGGTTTTTAGACTACTATACCACCCATATATCTGTCTGTCTGTCCCGTTATCTATCCATCTATCTGTCCATTAATCCACCCATTATGCCAGTGGTCACCAATCCTGGTCCTGGAGGGTCGGTGTCTCTGCAGAGTTTAGCTCCAACCCTAATTAAACACACCAGAAACAGCTAATTAAGGTGCTTCAGGTGTGTTTGATTAGGGTTGGAGCTAAACTCTGCAGAGACACCGGCCCTCCAGGACCAGGATTGGTTACCGCTGCATTATGCATTTGTCAGATTCTTTTATCCAAACTGACACTCAATCTATGCATTTTCTTATCAGTACATCCATACTGGGAATCAAACCCACAATGTTTGTATTGCTAATGCAATGCTCTGCCAACTGAGCTGCCATTCCTCATGCGCCATTCAACTGTCACTTTCTGAACATACAGGTCACACTTTTATTTTAATTTATTATTATTATTATTATTATTTTATTATATATTATAATATATTTTAGTTATTTTTATTATGTATTATTTTATATATTATTATTTTTATTATATATTATTATATATTTTATTATTTTTATTATATATTATTATATATTTTATTATTTTTATTATACATAATTTTATATTTTATTGTTTTTATTATGTTTTATTTTATATTTTATTATTTTGTATTATATATTATTTTATATTTTATTATATGGACCGTTTCATCTGGCACACGTGCGGTGACGTGATAAGCGCCTGGTCCAAACTTAACTTCCGGTTTCTGTTTGTTTAATGGTCTGACAAGTTGCTGAAACTGAACTCTTAAACAAATACCTCGTCGAAAATAACAAATGTTTTGGGTTCCTATGTAATCTATGTGTTGTTTATTTTGCTTGTTATATAAATAAACTACTTTAAAAGGACTTGTTGTTGTTTATTCTTCGCATAGTTTACCGTAAGTTACGTGATGACCACGAAAGCCGCATGTATATGTTGTTACTGCTGAAACCTTCTATATTTTATTATTTATTATTATATATTATTTTATACTTTATTATATATATCATTTTATATTGTATTATATATTATTATTATTATTTTTTTATTATTTATTATTATATATTTTATTATATGTTATTATATATTTTATTATATATTATTATATATTTTATTTTTTTATTATATATTTTATTATTTGTATTATATATTATTTTATATTTTATTATACATTTTATTTTTTTATTATATAAATTATATATATATATATATATTTTTTATTTTATTATACATTTCACATTATTTTATATATTTTATTTTATATTATTTTATTTTCCACATTGAAAGGAGAAAGCAAAACGATGCCATGCTGATCTGAAAACAACAGGAAGAACACGCCATCCTATTACCTTTAAGCTGCTTTAAGCTTACAGCTGAGCCTAAGGTATAGTAGTTAGAAACTGCACGTTTGTCTGCCGGTCCTTTCTGTGTCAGCTTTTGCATGTGGAATACAGCCATGTCAACACAAGGAACCAAAGGCATACAGAAAGTTCCAGAAGCAGGACAACCCCCTCTTTCCCTCTCTATTCTTTCCTTTCTTCTCCATCTCATTACAGGAAGGGCTCCCTCAGTTTAAGTCTAATCCGGGGCTTTGCATCGGAAAAACAGTAGGCTGTTCTTTGCTTTCTTTAATCCTGGAGCCTGTCAGAACGAGTTTAGTTGGTCTGCAAGAATTCTTGTGAACCCTAAACAAATAGGGACATCTAACTAATGACAACACGCTCCAAAAAATACAACGTGGCAACCTGAGGATCTGTGAAACCCTCATATGGAAAATAAGCAGATTTGTTTGCGCATATGTGTGTGTGGGTCTGCAAGGACAGCCATCGCTGCAAATGTTTAGCTAACCTGAAGGTCAGGGTTGAGTTAAAGCCTTGACACCATGTCTTTCTCGATGCCAACGCTTTTTACGGCCTGTGAAGACCAATGAAGACTACCAATGATCCATATATTGTCACAAGAGCTGGCATTTAGTCACAGATCAGTGCACAGATAGAGCTGTTATACAAATAGCTTTTAACTGATCTGATGCCTTACTAAGTTTCCAGGAACTACCATTTTTCCTGTTCCTTACAGACAGTTACACAAAATAACCCAATATGATAAGCACGAGGGGGTTGGATCAGGTTCAATTACAAAATTACATTAAAAGCAATGAGATTGGGTGGTTCAAGTAAATAATGAAGATCATTGGTTCAGTGAGGTGACTTCATACTTAGGATTGTCTATGAACACTGAGACATTTTGCTCCTTACATTTGCGGCTGATGTGCTGCGTTGGCTCAAGACTCTTGCTGCTGCTGCAGACGGTCGTGGCGTGCTGGGGCGCAGGGTTCTGCCTCCTCTGCAGGCAGGCCAGCATGACTGCGCAGACGCAGGTACGATTCTACAGCCGCTGGTTTGCCGAGGCCGACCTGAAGAATAAAAAATAAGACACAGATAAGAATCGAAAAATAATAAAAATCTTAACCCTACACATTTATGTATATAGATAATATATCTTTCATTCAGTTCTATTAACTTAAACACCTGTGAAGCACAGGAGGCGGACATACACCCCCACCAGATGAGTGTGCGAGGAGGAAGTCTAATGTGGCTCCAGCTGCCTCTCGGCTCTGTGGGCTGAATGACAAACACACACCTGCTGCATCACATGTGAATCCAGCAGCCATCCTTTCTGGCCAACCCAAAACACTCATCCATCAGCAGCCTATCACTACCTTCCTTCACACAAGATATAAAGCTCCCATCACTGCCCTAAAACACACACAGGCAGAACAAACCCCGTGTTGACCTGGAGGAAACGCTTTCTAGGTGCTGAATGCTGATGTGTGTTTTTCTGAGATGATGGGTTTAAAAAAGAAAGAAAGAGTGTAACCGAGAAAGAGAGAGAAAACCGTCTGTCTGCAGTTCAGATGGCGACTGACAGTGTTTTGTCAAAACAAGGCTAGAGGCGATTTACAGAGTGCCTGTTTTGGAGTGCCAATGTCCAAATAGTGTGTGTATGTTTGTGCGTTTGTGTATAACATGCTGATGAGTTGGGTGGGGGGGCAAATGCCAAGCGCACATCAGGGCCAGTGACGGGCGTAATCAATCTCCCCCCGGGCCATAAATCTCTGGCTGTATTCCTCTGCGTCCTTCCATCTCCTCCCTCGCTCTGGAGGAGGTGGAGAAAACGGGGCCCGCTGCCAGGCAGCCGACATAGGAAACGGCAGATCTAGTGGTGAACGTGTGATTGGACCATCTGACTGCGTCTCACGCATCCCTCTGCCGCCCACCATCAGCGCTTTAGCATTCACCTAGTTTTGGGATGCTCGTAAGAAACTTCATTACAGTAAAATGAGTCGGTGAAGTAACTTGGAGAGTAAGTGCTTAGCTCACACACAATGGCAATAGATGACGACAGTTCCTTCTCAGGGTTCAAACCTGCAACCATTCGTTTACCGGTCCTCGTCTAATCCCTACTCCACTTTTTACTCTCTTACGTAGATCAGGACTTTGATTTCATAATGTGCAAGTGTAATGTACTTTGGTCTTTATTAACAACATTGATCTAATCGGATCATCAGTCATGATGCATTTATGGCCAGGTCAGGAACTTTAAATTACTTTGGTAGTTTTTACAACAGTTTACGTTTTTGAGCATGTTTTCTAGAACGACGTGTAATTTATGGACCAAACTGTTCATATTCAGACATTTCCAGTCCTTTCAACATATCAATCCATTAGATTATAGGGTTTTACTTTTCAGCTATAGACAACATTATCAACCAATCACTCATCAGATGTTAGGGGTTGGTTGGGAAGGGTTTTCCCGCAGCACTTTGCAGTTCAGGCGGCCCGCCTAAGCTGGAGAACCCTACCGCCTTAACTAGGTCGTCCAAAAAAAAAATCTGCTGCACAATAAGCCGTCAAGTGCATCTCAGAGAATAGCATGGACACGCTTCACACCGTGAGCGGGCATGCGCGGCACACTACTGAAATGACAGAAAGAAAGAAACGTGGTCCACGGTCGCTTTCTAAAGGACATGGGTGGATTGACCATCTGGCAACTCTGGCAAATTTCAGACTTTTTCTACATATAGAGGTTACACAGATGCAGTAGCGAACTAGTCATCTGGAGCACCAACAGTTTTCCCAGCGAGCTGCATGGCAATGTGGGCCAGTTTGCTTTAATGCATGCAAGTTATAGAGTAATGACAATAACAATTACAACACTGTTTTTTATTTGGACCCACTTGTAACTCGCTGCTGTCATTGCTGCCTCCTTCAAAACACACAGTCGCTTAGTGCAGTAATCTAACAGCGCACATCAGTGTCAAATGTTGACAAATCAAAATTAAAGGTGCTCTAAGCGAATTCACGCGTTTTAGACCATAAAACATTTTTTTGTTAAATACAGCAAACATCTCCTCACTATCTGCTTGCTACCTGACCACTGATCAAACTGTAAAAAACGCGATCTCTGTAGACAGCCCAGGCTTCACAAATGGCAATAACAACACAGTGGCCAAACCTAGCACCACGAAACATAACAAAGTGTTCCAGCCAATAAACGATAAGAATGATTTGGGGGTGGGGGTTGGGCGCATTCATGAAAGCATGGAAGGGAGAGGGAGGAGTTAGCTACGCTCCGTTTGTTTGAAAACAGTTCAAACATCAACAAAAAGTGACGTCGCACAGATTCACTTAGAGCGCCTTTAAAGTTTCTGTTCACAGAAGCCGCAGTGAACGACTCCCAGCCAATCGAATTACACGACAGAGCAAGAATTTTAAGTTTTAAGAAGTAAGTGTTTCTTAAGACAAACGCGAATTCCAGCCAATCACATTACAGAGCTGAGAAGCATTCCAAAGAATTAAATGAAAGAAAGCAGAAGTTTATGTTAACTACATTTGTATAGTGCTTTACACATGAATGAATGTTGTTTCAAAGCTATTTTACAGAAAATGCATCCTTATAATAAAAAATACAGATAATTATCAAACCCAGAGATGCAAACTACTTAACTTTAGGTGAATTTTGCCATTTAAATTAAAAATTAAATTTGGAATATTTCCCATGTAGTGACTGTCAGTCAAGCAAAAAGAAACAACAGATGTTTATAGCATACAGTATAAGATAAAGTATGAATGTGTGTACTGTATATTGTGTATTAAATAAGAATGGAAGAATTTACGAGAGGCCAGAACTGTTATCACATGTAATAAAATGGCTTTACTTTTTTGTTAATACCATTTATATTTTATATTAAGTATTTAATAAATAATTGTTAAATGTAGTACGGAGTCTGTAGTCTATCGCACAAAGAAGCCTTGCAAAGCATAGTTCATTTGACTCATACACGTGCGCTGTCAATCGATGCATACGCATTACGACAAATTGCAATACCTCTCAGCCTACATACTACTTACTTCTGTATATATAAGTATATAAAAAAATACACTTTGGCCTTAAGCCATACCTGCCGAGGTCAACTGCGCACATTATAGCCACTAGAAGCATTCAGCAGCTTTCAGTTTTGTTAAAAATAATGCCTGAAAAAACAGTCCCTTTGATCATTTTATAAATTTGCCTTTCAAAGGAAGAAAATCTTCAGACTTCAGTCGATCCAAAAGTGCGCTGAATCACTGGATTTAATTAACATCAGAAATCAGTGTTAAAGATCGCAACTCATTGGTAAACATCTCTCTCTTTCCTGTTCCTTCAATGGTTTTCTGTCACAGCAAGGAAATGGATTAGCCCTTCCCGAGACTCTGTTTCCAAAAATCTGCATGTGAATGTGGGCAGATGATGAGCAGATATACAAACAACTCTGCATTGTCCATACGTATGTCAATATTTATTATTGTACACAGACATTCACTTTCAAATTGTGTATCTATGTCAGCCAACATGTGCTTATGTGAATAAATCAACCGCAACAGCAATAAAACCGGTGTCCACCATTGTAGACTCAATGCTTTGGTGTATAGTGTCAGTAGCTCAGTGTGATGAATGGCAAACAGTTAAGAGTTTTCCTGCGTGTCACCTCTATGTTACCTGAGATTCGAACCATGACCCATATAACATATTTACAAGGTCTGTAATCACGGTTATTGCCGCAAACTGCTGGGTTTGCCATCCTTGTACTAAACCAATGTACTACTAAGTAAATCAGCTTCTAAAACATATGACTTACATCATGATAAGATTGAGAAACGCAAATTATATAAAGCATATGATTATCAAATCAAGCTCTCAAGCTATCTCAAGCTACACCAACTGTATAGAAATCACTCCAGGATATCCTGGATTAGTTTGGTGAGTGTAAAGACTATACCTGTAAATTCGTGTTAAGAGGTGAGTTTATTTCCTAAAGCCATATTGAATGTTACAATATCTTCCATTAATTTTTGAATGAGCGGTCAGTCTCCATCTATATCGTCTCTGATAGCCCTAACCATCGGTCTGGTATCACTACGCTAATGGTGAAAGGACTCGGAAATCCCAGATGAGACATGAAATTCAAGTGAAAGAAGTCTGGAACACTGCGTGTAAGTCGGTTTTGACAACGAAAGTGCTTTTGAATCTGTAACCATATACAGTTCAGGTGGACATACCCACTTAGTTTGTCTGATGCATGCTGGGATCTCTAGCAGGCGAATTAACCTCACACTGGTCTGAGCCCTCTATATTCTCTGAAGTGCCCTTCTGCGGAAGAGCTTAAAGATCGATAGGCAGAAAAGTGAGGGGAAGGTGAGAACAAAAAGATGTATAAGTGACAACAAAAGAAGAAAATAAGACAAAATCATATAAAATCATTGGTTGTCTTCTACTAGGACAAAGACCTGTATAGGGAATCTATGCATATTGATGTAAAGGGGAGACAAAGAAAATGAGAGATGGAGAAACAGAGGGGATGTTTACACCTGGTATAAAGATGTGTTTTGGTCGATCGGATCACAAGTGTACGACGCTAAATACAGGTGTAAACGGGGTGTAAAATGTTTTGAGCTCGCAAAACACCAGAGATTGCATTTGTCTGTAATAACCAAGAGTCCAGGGGCTGGATAGTGGGGGCTTCTCTTCCTAATTGAATGGTGACCTACCAGCTCGGAGTAAGTGTGTGTGTGCATGAGAGAGAGAGATAGAGAGGAGAGAAAGAGAGATAGACAGTCCACCCCATGCAGTGCTTTTAAAGGGCTTGTGCGTGTCCCCTCTTAATAAGCCCAAACAAGTTAATCCAATCGACACACCCAGACCCCTTTCTTCAGCTTTAACAAGCAGCCACTACAGTCCCCCATAATCCCTTACACACCACATACACCACAACAATGAATAGAAAGCAATGAAAGAGCCCATTAGACAGGCACACAGAGTCCCCGACCCCTTAACTTTAGCAAAGAGCACAGACACAATCTGCTTTTAGTTTATATAAAGTGCAAAAGTACGTTTTCTCAATAGTTGCTAGTTTGTTTTTCAATTTTCCAATTAAATTTCTTATTTTCTCATTTTATTTCAAATTTTATAATATACCATGTAAAACGAATAGCAATTGAAAACAAGTTTTGCGCGCACACACACACACACACATGTTGAGGCATAAACAACAAAATCAAGATAACACATGAAGTCCCACTAGGACACACAAACACACAAAATGCAATTTGACAAGGACAAATAAGGATGCAAAATGCAAACAAACAAACAATCCTGCGGAAGAGAAATCTGCAGACATGCACACACTCAGGGTCATAAATCCAACGATTGTTAACAAGACTGCACGCGGACCCACACACACATGCACGCAAAGGGGGAACCGACGCTTCCTAACAATACCGGCCTGCGGACACATGAATGCAGGAGAGGACGTAAAACCCACAGAGCGACACAAAGTGCAAACAGACCTGCTGACGACAAACAAACAACATTCACGCAGGCTTTCGCTATACATACAGTCTTATTCAATAAATGACAATATACGCTTGCAACAGCCACATCTGCTGCGGCGCAGTTTCCATTCCGGGGTCAAACACAGGTCAGCTATTGTTGCAACTGTAAGCAGATGGGAGATAGTTTATTTTGCCTCTCGCATAACGAACGTGAACATATGCCGGCAGTAAATTTGTCCTTTTTTGCTTTCCGCGGAAAAGCTTGGGCCGTGAGCTAAAGCTGTCTGATAACGCGATGAAGTCTATCTTCGGCGTGACACGCAGGGACTGTGCGCCTGTTATCTCAAATCACGTCACAGTGGGCAATGCTAACGCTGTCATGTTGGTAGCTGAAAGGCCAGTTAAATGACTGTGAGATGAGATGCTGACTGCGAGTTTGCATGGAGAAATGTCTCATCTATAGTAATCAGACAAAGTGGTTAGTGCTGACACGTTCACAAAAATACTCAGGATCTATCATTTAAAACAACATTTTAACATGGTTTGTCTAGCCTTGCTACTTTATTTCAGCTTGATGTTGAAGAATAATGTCTAGCCATTGAAATCTTAAAATATTTCAAGTTAAAAAAAATAAATATCTGGGTGATTCACACAAAATTGGACTTATGAGGTGTCATGAAACATTTTGATAAAAAAGTAAATGCAAAGTAAGAGTATCAAAATAAGAAGCATAGGCCTACAGTTACAAACAGCTCTTCATGTACTATTTTGCACATGATTTCAAATGACATCATACAAACCAATTTTGTAGTTTTTTCCACATTTTAGGGGAAAATTGTCATTACCGCAACATGTCCATGACTGGATTTGAGTTGACATGGAAATATTTATAATTAAAAAATCTAAAAAAATAAAAAGCTTTAGTGCATGTTATACTATAAACATTTACAGTAAAGAAACATTTGGTATTTGGTGATCATTGGTAAATGTAGACAATAATGAGGAATATAAATGTGTCCAAGAAAAATTGTCTCATCCTCCGCAACAATTTTCAATCATTGTTTAAGCCCTCAAGGAACTAACATTTTAAAAAATTGTTGGAAGGGACATAATTGACTGTGACACTTTTCTCTCCAGATAAAAGTTGAAATTTTGTTTGTCATAGTTCCTAGACAACTTTTTAATTCTCATTACCGAAACATGAGTTTGTAAATGCATATATTTAATGTAATATCATGTTGCGGTAATGATAATTTTTAATAATGATAATCTAAAAAATGTAAATAATTCTATAGGAAATATTTTTAAATCCTGTAAAAATAATGGTTATAGCAAGTTCAGACCTTAATCTTATATGTGCAAAAAAAAAATTCTTCAATGCTTTTAAAAAAAATCTGATGCTGGACACCTTTTAAGTCTGGATTTCGTGAGAATTACCCATCTGTGGGATACGAAACTCTGTCTTCATTAGTGTTGACACAGTAATCCAAAGTAGATTTTGTCTGCTTTTACTAAATGTAAAGTCAATTCAAATTTTCTCTAAAAATTTAACCTGAAATATTTCTTTAAATACGATGATCACAACGTATACATAAATGCATTTCGAAGTTAAGCTGACTGAATAAATATAAAGATTTATCAAGCTACAGTATTGTGATCAGGACCAACATGTATAAAACAGAAAATACAGATGCTACAGACATGCATGAAAAGGTCACATATCCAAAAAAAGAAGACTGGAGCAATTGTCTGTCACTTAAATGCAACCACACCAAAAAGCACAGCTAAACTAAAAAGCAAATGTACAACCATCCAACGGTTTGTCACACGTCTAAACTCATTCACATAATACAGGGACGCTGTTTAGGATTAACACAAGATGAAAACAATGCCCCATTCTACCCACAAGCCCTGAAGGCATTCATTTGTTAGTGTGACAACTCAAGTGTCTTCTCTCGCTGTATTTTGTTCATTGTTTGTCGTGCTGTTTGGTCATATCCTTAGGGGCCGATGTATGAAAGATGAGCCGGCGTCATTTGAGAAAGTGAGAAAAACATGTAGATGTACAAATTGCTAAAACACGATCAGATGTTCGTCTATAATGAATGAAAACTTAATGTACCATCAATAGCTCAGATCAATAGAAAATATTTGAAGCCAAAGAGTTTTATACACCGTCAGTGCACAACCCAGAATGCATTTGGAGGCCTGCTGACCTCAATTTCCCACGAGTCATTACCACTGAGTGAGGAACAATCAATTACTGGAAAAAATTTTGCAAGCGCAAAATAGCATACAGTTCAGTTCGACCGTAACCTAGGACGTTTATATAATGACTGTAACCAGTCAAGACAAACCAAAACAGAATGTAATGTGGGATATATAGATCAAACACTGCCTGGATAAAAACAAACACATATACAGACCGTACTGCTACACGTCACTATTATAGTTGTCTGATTTATAATACGAAGCTATAACAAATCAGTCTTAAACTCTATAACAGCAACCTATTATTGAGCTGACAAACGTAAGTTGACTCATTTAAATAAGTCTATGGATTAACTTATCAAACACACAGCCAGCTACGAGGACGCTGAGGTCCGCACTTTCATTAAAAAAGTTCTCTGAATGAGTAATTAGTCATTTAAAATGACTCACATTGGCATCCGCATATGTATAATAAAGTTTGGACAGTTTACTGTAAAGCGTAAACTGTTAGCGTAAAATGACGGAGATATCTGGCAACACGGGGTGAAAAGCACCTTAACAGTAATCAAATGGCACATCATACAGCATGGGCAGGTTATTGCTGACATGATACTACATTCAGTAAGACACACGCAATAATCACCATGATTATGTATGCAAGAAACGCTTTCAACACTAAAAATTAGTAGAAAACAACACAAAAAGATGTCAAACAATTGGGTTTGAATGGAATATGTCAAATATGTAAACATATGGCAAAAAGGTTAAGACAGAATACATAAGATCTCAGGTAAAATAAAGTATACTTGAACGTACTAAAACTACAGTTAAATAACTATTTTGTAAAAGTAATGCACTACAAATTAAGAGTTTAGTTCCAAAACGCAATAAACGCCATTAAAAAAAAAAAGAGGTACTGCCAAAATCAGTATTATATCAGGTCAATATTTAAAAGTAAATTCTTAATTTTACGCAAAATCCAATATCCGCAGTTTTATTCTGCCATCTTTTCTCCCTTTTTTTCCCAAAACGCAATATACGCCACTCCTCCTTTTCTACAGAATGCAATAAATCCGCCCCACATATTACAGCGCACCATTCCATGCAATGTAAACAAACAATGGCGGCGCGTTGAGTACACGGAATCCTAGTTTTCCTCATCTACTTTGTACTTCGTGATCAACACACAAACAAAAGCAAAATAATGCTGCAAATGGCATTGATAAACCTGTGGTTGTTTTCTGTGACGGGAAAGATTGTAAGTCATCAACATCCAATAACTTACGCGAGAGGCACTCGGGAGACGGGTGCTTGTTCTCCCGACAGCATCTGTGAAGTTTATGTGATTCTAACACATCTTGGATGTCAAGATGTCAAAATGGATTTATTGCGTTTTGGAACCAAACTCTTCAAATATACTAAGGAAATGTATATAGTTTTACTTTAGTACTTCAATGCACCTGAAAAAGTATACAAAACCAGTAATACTTAAATAGATTTCTAATAACTGGTGTCTCAAAATAGCACAGATAAATACACTTAAATGTTCTTAAGGTTATCTGAATAAGTAATAAAGACTAATTTCTGGTATATAAACTATAAAATTAGTGCACAAAATAGTACATTTACTTAGCGTAACCATGGGATAGCAATTAACCCTTAACACCCCTGGACCTCACTAATTATCAAACCTGGCTACAGCTATGCACACAGCAATGTCCTGGTATTAAGCAAAATGTATGGTACAGTTGATGTTGGGAATGTTTAGTTGTGACTTTAGCATGCGATTTTTAAAGATTACTAGCTTCCCCTATTCAAGTACTTAAAGCCCGGAGTATAGTTTGTTTTTTACATGTACGTGAACATATGTGCATGGTCGAATGCACAGCCTTACAAAGCATAGTTTATTTGACTTGTACAACTAAGTTGGATGCATGCTCATTGCAACAAAATACATACTACATTTGACTGTACGCGCATACGCAACCTACGCATAAAAAGTATGTGCGGTTAAAAAATCATTCAATGTACATTCTACGCAAACCCTCGCTAAGTGTAAAAATGGAATTATACTTTTTAGCTTAAGAATGACTTAAATAGCTGCCCAGATTTGTGGCAAATACACAGGAAATATTTTTCACTGAAAAGCCTATCATAAACTCAACAAATCAATTTAAGCTAATAATCGCCATTTCTTTCGCAGCACATACTATAATTTAATGTTGAAAGCTAATTTAACTCGCCTTAAACGTGCAGTTTTTTCAGATCCCCTAATGTGATTGGCTCACAACAAATCCTCTTTCAGCTGCGCTTCACCAACCCAAACTCGCACTTGTCCTCAAAATCACACACAATTACGTGAGAGGATGCACACACGTATACACCTCTACTCTCATTTCCACTGAGTTTATCTTAGATAAGTCTCAGCTATGTGTGTGTGTCTGATAATCTGTGTTTATATGAGCTTCTCAGAAGGGTGTCCCAGTTTAACACAGCTGAGATCATGTGGTCTCCTTGTGGTCTCCATTATCTCCTTGTGTCGCTACGTGAGGTGTACCTGAACGAAAAAGACTCAACTGACAAAGCTGCTTTGCAAAAATCAACATACAAAGCAGAGCATTTCCAAACACGGGCCAACTCCATCTGAGACGCTTGTACAATCACACAACACGCGCAGCCATTGATTTCCATATCTGGTACTGAATGTGAGAATATATGGGGCGGGGGTCTATAGTAGTACAGCAGGGGATCTGCCAAATTCTGTTCTCAAACTAAACTTTTGTGAAAATACATTATGACAACTTCTACCAAATATATACTTAAAAGTACTTCTACCATATCAAAATGCACAGGATTAAAATAAAATGCATAGTATGAAACAAATGCAGCGTCTTTTTCTATGCCCAAGCCATTAAATAATTACTATTTATGTACATATACCTCAAAAATCAACACTTTATATGCAACAGGTAAACCATCTATTTGTTCACAAAGGAGTCTATGGCCTAAAAAATGAAGACTTTACCATTTAAAAAAATAGGTTTCTCTTTCACAGACAGCTGAGCGCAACACCGTAATGACAGCTTGGCGATCATGAGGTCAGGAGAGGCTTGGAAAATTAATCTACCGCAGAGTTTCGGATCTAATGAGGCAGAGGCCATTTATTCAAGAGCGCTGTTTATTCCGAGTAAGATGTCATAAAATCCTACCACAAAACAAACACCAGTCTTAAAATCTCTCGAAATAGGCGCATTCATGCAAAAGCCTGCTTATGATGAGACATGCCCTTTGACCTTCTCTCTCTCTCCTCAGAGGGGCACACACACGTCCCTAGACAGAGTTCACATCTTAAATTACCGCCTGGCCTTTTCCTTCTGCGCCTTGACCTCCTTTCCTGACCCCTTCGCCTGCCTGACGGGGAACGGTTCATAATTAAATGTTAATCTAAAAAAACCTTTCCATCTCTCTCTGTCTCTGACTTTCTCTCCCCCACATTTTTAGGAGGAGATCTAGTTAAGAGATTGCATTAGCATGAAAAAGCGGGCTGGTAATTGTCCTCATCCAGCAGAGAGTGATCAGTAGCTCGGTGAGCGGAGAAATCTAAGGATTACTTTAAAAAGCGCTCTCTCTCTTTCTCTACCCGGAGTGCAGATGCTGCCCACAGCCATACAGACTCTGATTAAATTACATTGCAAAGAGGATGTACCCATTGACTTTAAAAATTAAATAAAACAGACCAGGAGACTGTAGCTCACCCTACGTCCTAACTGCTGAACACATCTACAAAAAAACCCTCATCTCTCTAGCCTATTAATATGTAGTTGTGGAGAAACTGAGGGAAAATATTTGGGTCAGTGGTTAATCTTGGTTTCAAGATATGCGTGGTGTAATGAAGGGGTTAGATATCCCCAAATCACCCCTGCAGGCCAAAAACCAAACCCATGTAAATATCCAGAGCAGTGGACCAATCCAGAAAACCGGTGGGTCAAGCGTTGCAAGGTTTTGCAATTTCCATTATTCCCTAATGTTTTATTACATTTTCGATACACACCAAGCCGATAATTGGCGTTCAGGCAGATTTGGAGCGTCATCTGACATACAGTAATCTACCATCCAGAACAGTGGACCAATCCGGAAACCCGGCTGGTCAAGCGTTGCAAAGTTTTGTTTGCAGTAGCAAGTTGGCATGTCAACTTCCGTTATTACCTCATGTTTTATAAAATTTTTCATGCACCAAGCCGATAATTGGCGTTCAGGCAGGTTTGGAGCGTCATCTGACTTACAGTAATCCACCATCCAGAACAGTGAACCAATCCGGAAACCCGGCTGGTCAAGCGTTGCAAAGTTTTGTTTGCAGTAGCAAGTTGGCATGTCAACTTCCGTTATTCCCTCATGTTTTATAAAAAAATTGTCATGCACCAAGCCGATAATTCCGTTCAGGTAGGTTTGGAGCGTCATCTGACTTAATTGTTTCTGTGAGTAAGCCACTATTTTTAGCCAATTCACTATGCCAATTCATCTTTTTGGCCAATTTACTATGCCGATTCAGTGGTGGTGCTCGTATAGGAGTCAGATTATTCTGTTCAGCATATGCAACCAGGAAGTTATCTCACATAGACGCAAAACGGACGTGATACTTGGCCGCCCTCCGTTTGGTGTGCCAGATGCAGCAAATGTGAACTGACCCTGACCGTCTACTTTGCTGGCATCAGTTTGGGGTGTCCCTACCTAAGCAGCAGGAGACTTAAGTCTACATTTAATCTCGATTTCATCTTATTCCCTTCCAGAAGACAAAACTGAGAGTACAGAACACATTCTCCTCTCAGCCACTCAGCCAGATCCATCCATTCACAGTTTGGCTTCATTCCACCAACAAATACATCAGGCGGAGAAAAACACATCCCACCTCAGAGGCAAAACTTCAGCCGCGCAATAATCTAATATTTCATAAGCTCCTTTATTTCCCCTCGCAGCCTTCCTAAAAATGAAGTGTTTACGCTGGGAGCAGTGCTGAGCGGAGTCAGCGTGCCACTATGGGATTAATGGTACTGTCTGGGTGGAAGTTAAGGACCGGCGACTGACCTTCTCCGGGCAGAACTCAACACGCAATTAGCCTGCACCAGCCGACCGTGGAAACGCACTACAAAGCAGCTCAGTTTACAGTTTACATAGGAAATAACATGTTGGAAAGATGGTACTGTACACATGTGTGGTAGACTTGTGAGAAACACTCTAAATTCACAGCACCAGATATTTACATTTATAGATAAAGCAGATGCTTTTATGGCAAAGAAAGGATCTGTTTGTGTAGAAAGCCCAGGTGTATGTCCTGACAGTAAGGTAAGCGGAGCTGACGAGAGATTGACAGATTGAGTGTACAGGATACGGGTGAGGAGACTTTGTGTGGGGATATACGACTCCCTCTCTGATCGGCAGTCCCTGACCTTCCGATGCACGCTCCTTAACTTCCTCATTAAGCTGTCACATGGGCTGCCAAAAACAAACCAGAGCTCAAAACATATCTTCCTTTCATTCAACCAACCACACAACCTTCCTCTTAAAAACATCGAGACAATCGAACCAGGGGACAGCCGGATCGGCTTTCAGCGTCTCATCTTGCCCAGCCTCAGTAAATGTGCTCAATATTTGCGATAATTAAACCAGTCGTCTCGTCCGGTTATAGACAGTCTGCTTCTGTCCACGGCAATCATACCCCATTTGAATGATGATAAGATATCCCATCTCCTTTTCTTTTCCTATTTCCCCACTATATGCCCCCTCCTGCTCTCCACATCTCTGTGCCGGGTCTCTGATAGACATTAATTCCAGTTTCATCTATAAAGCCAAGCTCATGCATATTTAACAGAATCTATTACTTTAGGATTAAATTATAAAAGACTGTCCCTCTTAAATTTTTAATAGTTTGCATAATTGGTTGCAGGCCCCGAACAGGACTTTAAAAAGATGCCCAGTTTATTAAAGAAATAAAACATGGCAAGAAATGTGAATGTCATATGATGAACTACAGCCGTTCATGTAAGTGCATGCGAAGAATGTATTTGCACACTAAATCTCAGACACAAGCAAACAGAGCTAATCAGAGCTAAGGGTCTCAAAAAAGTCAAACAGAACAGACCTGATATGAACAGAATTTTGGTTGAATTGGTCCCAAGAGATTAACCTGAGGGTCCCTTACAAAGCAAAGGCATCTCCACAGATGATGTTCTAGATTTTGGACAGTCTAGACAGCTCTGGATTTCTTGATGCCTTTGTCCTGAACTGGAATTTAGATGACAAGTTAAAAATACAAAGCCTGAAGGCCAAAGTATGGTCCGTTTTTTATGTGTATACGAGGGTCCGCATACAGTGTGCACAATGCATTTTTTGAAATCCCACATACATTAAACGCGTAGGTTGCGCCTACAAGAGAAACATAGTACAGTATTTAGCCCAGGAGATGCATTGCATTTTGTCGCAATGCACGTTCGTCGAACGTCTGTGTCCACATATGAGTCAAATAAACTATACTTTGCAAGGCTATGTGTTCAACCATGTGCGTACGTTCGCGTCCACATAACAACAGACTATACTTCGCGCTTAAGAGGTTGTACCGCGTTTACATTACGAAAAAATGGCTGAAAGGCTTAATGCTATTCCTCAACTGTGCCAAGCATGGCACATGCACTGCCAATGTCACGGAGTTCGATTTCTCACGAACTTATGAAATGTATAGGAATGTGAGTACACTGAAAGTTGGTTTTAAATAATTGCATAAATAGAAATAACATTACGTTAGCAAAACAGATGACACACTGCATCAGATGTAGGTAGACTTCCACTGTCCGCTGCTAGGCTAAATAAACCGTGGCAAAAATTTCAAAATATACAGCTTGTTTCTCACACGCCATCCATTTCCAAATTAAGAGGGGGAAAAGTACAAGAGAGAAACCTCTGTCACAGTCTCCCAAATTAGCACAGCAGTAATATTCCCAGTGGTCGTCCCCATCCTGCTGACGGATCTGTGCGGGGGGAATATTTCACAGTGTATAAATTAAGCGTACATGTGAGGCTGTTGTGCTAAGCAGCGCGCAGCTAGGCCAGTTATTCACAGCTCTGCCGGGACGGCAGCGTCGAAGGCCCACGCTCGCTCCCATCAGATCGTTTGTCACCGACGATAGACAATTTACTACGCGAGCCTTTTTCAATTTATTCATTGTGCTGTCACTGCAGTTTTCTCCCCCGCGCCGAAAGCCGCCTCTACTCGCAACGAAAGCCTTTCAGCCGTGTCTGTTTGGACACACAAAGACACACACCTTCTGATGTTCCCTCTTTAGTGTGAACTAAGACAAACACTGTCTGTTTAAATCTTCTTAATTGAGAGTAAAGGAGAAGATGGCAGAGAACCCAGGAGACACAAAAGGCAGATGTCCCTTTCCTCGCCAAACCTCGCCCGCTAAAATGGTGCGATAAAAGCACGTTAGGTGGGAAGAGCACATAGAGACAGCAAACACCAATACTCCTTGTCTCAAATTAGCTCGGGGCTGGCTCGAGGAGATAGCCATTGAGTGCTTCCATTAAGAGCACACCAACCCCTGTGTGACCACCAAAGGTTTTCTCTCTACTCACTAATCTTGCTGAGACAGAAAAGTACCCACAGTTCTTTCCAGGAACGCCAAGAGGAGTTACGCCAGGCTGGACTGCTCATTTTGTTCCCTAAAACCAGTGTTTCTATAGGTAAAACCTCAGTGTCTGCAGGACTAAGATAAAGCGTTGGTATTCTTTTAATCCAGCCTAAAATTTTTACTGGTCTTACTGAGTCTCTCAGTCAATCAAACTGATTTAAGGGGTTTTGGACATCAGCAGGCCAGCTAGCTACACCAACAGCTGCTTGGCCAGACTGGGAGACCAGCAGGAGCAGCATAAACCTGCTAAGACCCGTAAAATCATCAAAGACTAGTTAAAGCTGTTTTATGCAGGGTGTGTATAACACACACACACACACACAGTAGTTAAGACGACAAAAACCTTTGTTTTCATAATCTTTCATCAAAATGTAATAACGCCCTCTACCTCCGAAATTACTTTTCTGCTGATGTAAGACAGCGCATGCAGAAAAAATATATTAACCAATAATACAATAGTCTGTTTTTAAGAATCCAATCAAATCGTGATGGATAAAAATGAGTCCCTCCCTATATTATTATTATAAACAGCCTGTTTCATTCAGAAAAGCCATTGCATTGTTGTCTTTAAAGTGCCCTTGCTTAAGGGGTTAGTTTACCCAAAAACAAAACCCTGTTGTTATCTGCATGCTGTTTATGACTTTATTTCGTCTGTTTACAGTGAAATGTTGGCCCTGTTCTTTATTGTTATACAATGATGGTGAATGATGACTGAAGTTGTCATTCACATAACATTTTTCCTCCTAATAACTTTCTCCTCCTTGGAAATTACTTTTCTGCTGATGTAAGGCTGTGTAGGATATATTAAACAATAAAATAAGTCTACTATAGGAATCCAATCCAATTTTAAAATAAATAAAAGTGAGCCCCTGCCTATATTATTTGCTACTAAACAAATAGTTTTTATTGGGAAAACCTTTGCATTTGATGAATGGGTCACCTGCTTGAGATGGCTGAGGTTGTCACCAGGACATGAAGGTGAATTTTAATTTTATTTTGGGATAAACTAACCTGTTCATGTCACATAGAGGTAGTGAACTCTCTTAGCAGGATGCCAGAGAAGAGTTAATATCTCTCTGGAATGCTTTTCTTCAAGGCTATGTGGACAAAAGAGCTTCAGAGTACATAAGAGTTGACATCTCCGCAATTTGTTTGAAACATTTCTGGCATTCTGGAGTTTTGCACCACGTAACCTTGCTGTTGGATGCGAGTCTCTTTGATCAGTGGCTTTAATGAGCCACACAATTAGATATGCGGTATTAAAGGGCTCATTCATGAGCAGCGCAGCCTCTGAAGACTAAACCAGAGTTAATGGAAATTTACATGACAAGATGCTGCAACAATAGCTAACAGCCCATGGAAGACAGTCAGCCAAAATTTGGAGCTGTCGGGGATCGCAAGAAATGGCCGAGCTAATAAGACAGCAGAAGATATGCCTTTTGACAGGCTGTCCTTGGCATTATTTTTTCTTTGCATTATTATGATTGTAAGTCGATGAGCTTTGTTGGTGTTGAAAAACTGATAAATATACAAGTGGCCATGAGAGATGTAAAAAAGGTACGGGCTGACCTGAGAGTCCCTGAGCCACAGAGGTTAAGGCAACTGTTTCCGTCTTTCATGTCAAGCCAATGCTCTTGAATATCTGTACAGAGCAACCTCCCCAAGGACCACAATCCACTTCATAGTGCACAGATCAAGGCAAAGCAGCTGTCACGACAATCTAAATTCACAAAGAAACCCACACACAGACACACACAATACAAACATACGCAAATACAAAAAATGTGGGAGTACGATATAATCAGTAATATTTTATCCCTGTCCACTTGGCCTTGGTTACTTGATGAGAAAGTTGTTTCAGGCATTGAGGCATTTCATTTTGAATAAAGATTAGACAAACCAAAAAATGCCATGTGAGAAATTTAAACAGCTGCATTTTTGGTAAAAATGCATACAAGGTCGGTTTTCATTTCTTAGCAGTGTAATATCTTGAATGAACAACACCATTTCAATCAGTCCGAACACAAATACAGACTTCAGTGTCCTAAAAGGAGATTTCAGCTGTCTGTTCAGATCTAGTGCTTCTCCAGTGTCTCGCAGGAAGAATGATGTCAACTGTGCATCTATCTCAGATGTCCCCTTTGAAAGCCCAGTTCCAGATTTTCTCTCTCAATAGGGGCAATCTGAAAAGGGTGAGATGAGAGATAGATGTGCTCAGAGCCTGGGTGTCTGGCCCTCATATAAGAGACAGCCAAAATACCCAGAAAGGACACCGTTTGTGCGGGGGACAAGGTGACCCTGTCTCCCGGGAGCCTGTGAAATGACACAATGGATGCCTCTCATCTCCACACACACATCCACACATGCTAGCCAGCTAATCACTGGGCCGGGGAGGGAGCCAGTACAAAAGCTTAGGCCGCCCCACCCCAGCGCCACAGCCCTCGAGCCCCATTCAGGCAGAATCAGGCGACAAGCCCCCTGTGCACACCCCACAGACGGTGCCGAATTCCACCCTCCGCCCTGAGCCCCAGCTACGGGCCCGACAGATGGGGCAGCTATTGATCGGACGGCCCGCTCCCTTCGCTCGCTGCATACATCCCCTGAGGAAACAAAGGGCTGGAGAAGTCAAGAGAGACGATTGAATACTGGGAGCAGAACCGGGGCGGCCTCAAGGGCGGGTGAGCAGGGGGTGCGGGGGCACGAAATGCTTCCACACAGCTGAGCTATGCAGCAAGTGTCTGGGGCTTGGGAGAGTGGAGGCATTTCAAAGCTTTGAATGCACTTTTATGATCCAGACATAGAGGAGACAGGTTGTGTGGAAAGCACACAAGATCAGCGGTGTCTGTGTTTGCTCGGCCGTAATGGACAGTAAACACTGCCGGCGGAGATGATACGGATGCTGACAGACAGAGGATCATCAAAACAAACAGCTCCTTTTATCACCAAGCTGAGAAACTTCACAAATATTTAGACAAATAAATGCTTTGCTTAGAAAACGGAAGATGATTATAATTTGATTAAATGTAAACCTGTAACACAATAGCAGTGTTCGCGGGTTTTGACCAATACATTTCCATGACTTTCCCATGTCCATCTAATCGTGGGTACAGATAAGCTTTTTAAAAATAGGTTGCTCTCAACAATTTGTAGCTGATGAGAAATGTTAACTAACAGAGCTTTAAACAAAGATATACTTTACCAGGACTGGAAATAAAAATCAAGAATATCAGCCTCCATGATGGAAAGTCCAACATTTTTTGTAAAACCCAGTTAAAGCCCCATAAACAAAATCAAGTCCTAGCCAACATTAATTTCACAAGAAAATGTGTCACATTAAGGACCCTAAATTACTTTTGCGATACCACGTCACGTTGTCTATGAGTAACTTTTATAAGCCCTATGAAAGCTCATATCCACTCAGCAGTAGACGTTCAGGAAAGTGTAAGTGATAGATTGTCAAGCTGTGCTCATTTAAGTTCCTTTGTTGCTTCTTTTGAAGAAAATACTGAGAAATTCATACACTGTTTCACTCAATCTCTGGTAACCAATGGAGACGCTGCAGGATAACGTTTCTGGAAGAGAAAGTCAATAGAGTTTCATCCCTAAGCAGTCCGTGGGAGAAACCCCTATCGAGAAGCATGACGCTGTCTGGCTGCACCCAGCCGACCCAATCTGGACCTCTCTGCCCACGAATCAAATTTCCTCAGGTGGGCACCTCACCCTAATTGGGAGGAGGAGGACTGAGGGGAAGCGAGTACATCGGGACAATGTAAAGTGATTCCAGGTAGAGCAGTAACCGGAAAGTTTCTGAGAAACGATTAGCATTTTGCCTTCCAATGAGACGCTTGACCTGCCATCGCTCTGGGGGGACTGTTTCTGCAATTACTGTACCGTAAGCCGCACTCAATAAAAATTGTCTGCTAAATGCCAAATGGCCAATTAAAAAAAAGCACATTTGCACTAATATTAATATCCTTGCTGCACAAATAATAAACTGAAAAATCCTGTTTATCAGCACTGTGCCGTTTTTCCTCAAATCACTAGTTTTATACTTCTTAAGCCTCCTACTAGGTGTCACTTTATTAATAAGGAGAGTTGCCGAACTGCATGTTGTTGTTTTTTTTTGGGGGGGGGGGGGTGAGAATGTGGCCTTGCTTTAGAAACTCACATGAATAGTTAGCATTGAAATCTCAACTGTTTGTGAAATATGGGAACATTTTCCACATAATTTGTGCCAATAGCTAGGCCAAGCATCATGTTTAGTACTGCTCATATTAGACGCATGCACGCTGTCAAGGTTACACGCCTGGCCCGAAGTTAACTTGTCCTGGTTTGTATTTGTTTACCGGTGTGGCTAGTGGCTAAACTGACGTATGGAACAAATACCTTGTTGAAAATAAAAACATTTTAGCTTCCTAAAGACAAGGGCAAACAGCAAACATGAATCACTGCATAAAGAGAGGTTTTAGCTAAGTATACATTCATTTTGCACAGTAATGTTAACTCAGTGTGTAGCTGATACGCTATAATTTGAACTAAGGTAATTTACCTGTTATTAATTATCCTTGTTACTGAAATAATGTAGTCTAGAAGGTTTTATTGTTATTGATTCTTTGCAAAAGTCAAGTTTGGGCCACAAAAGTTGTTTGTTTATGTTGTTACCACTGAAACCGTATATATGGGACAAATCTAATCAATTTAATCTAAAATCAATTCTGTCAATCTTTACAAAGACCAAAGGTCCCTTAAAACCGATCATAGGTTCAACATCTGTTTAATGTGTAATTAATTTGGGACCTAAAGCAAAAAAGGAGTGAAGAAATTAAGACATTTTAAGAGAGTGAGACTGACAAATTTGTGAGAACACCCTAGCAATAACTCTCAGAAAAACACAATTATGACAATTATGCACAGACAAGTAAAAATCTAGTTGTAACAGCGCAGCTAGTTAAAGGTTATTAGTTCACATTCCTCACATGTAGGACAGATGAGATGTTATTGCCCGTGAACGGTGTGTTGCTTCTAATGTGCCTGTTTTTCCACTGCTGTTTCGCCCTTGAGCGAGGCCAATGAACTCACATGATTTGCTTCAGGGGTGCCTAAACACGGCGGTTCAATTTCTCCCGGCTAAACCCGTGACCCCAGCTAGACGACCTTTCAAAAGAGCACAGGCTAGCTAATGACCTGCCACTAATAAAATAAAGGTTAAAAACTGAAGAAAAACACACCCGGTGACACAAAGCAAAAACAAGATCTAGATTTCACAATCAGCCTGCCATCTGTATGTCGCCCTCTCCTATAGATTAGATTTCTAATATTGTGTTTGTTCAGAAAGCTTCAGTTTCGCCGCTTACAAAGAGATGGAGCCTATCGAGCCTACCCCCTCCCCTCCGCTGTTTCGAAGTGGTCTCCGAAGAGCGTTCTCGGATTCCGGAACACAATGCTGATCAGGTCTGGCTCGGATTTAAAAGATTAATAGCCCTCTGTCGTGACAGAAATGCAATCGTCTAAGTTTTCTGTGACAGCAGAGGGGAGGGGGGCCTTGGAAAAAGAACAAGTGTGAAAACGGCAAAGAGAAAAAACTATTGTCCGTGGTCACAAACGCAGCTGATGAGGACTGATTGCTATCGCTACTCTCTCAAGTTAGCCTGTCAATCAAAGCTGGTGACATCAATGGGGCAAATTTGAATGATAAAAATGAAAAGTCACCAGCGGCAGCGTTTCGCTTGTCACCGGGGTTAGCGAACGTGTCGATGTGAAGAGCATGGGAGGGGAGACGTTTTCACAAAATTCGAGTTTTGCCGAGACGGCTGCATCTCTGTCCTTCAATCACTACACAAAGCGGTACCACCGAACGTCTGTTTAACAATTCTCGTATCAAAACCCGACGCAAGTCTGTCACTTGCACGCGAGAGAGAGCAGAATAGGCCTGGCGTTTCGATGCTCAATTGAAGAGTTTCGTGGCTTGTCTCTGCTCCATCAGCGTGGATCAATCAAGCGCTCACCAATAACCAGCAGCTGTCACAGCGCAGGAAACGTCCATCAAACGTCATTCATAAATAAAGATGATAATTAGAGCATTAAAAACAAATATATGAAAGTTTGCTAGGTTCATGTGGGACCAATCAAAAGCATACTTTAAAAATGCAATCCTAACCATATGGCAAGATGATCTCGACTCACTCGGTTGAGCTTTAAAAACAAGAGGACTACAAAGTCCTGCAAAACAAATCAGAGGTCCTATATCCAGAGAATATTATGTGAAATTTGTGTGAGAGAGAGAGAGAAAGAGAGAGAGAACAGCTGTTCTCATCCCAGGAGAAATTTCCCTCCGGTCTCGGAGATTCTGGTCTTTCTCGCTCTCTCTTGCTCTTTGACAGACCTAAAAGCTTATCTCCTCATATCAGAAAAATGACTGTTCAACATTGCTCCTTCAGCCCGATTCTTCATCTACAATACCACTACCACCATGACTACAGGGAGAGGAGAAAAGAAAAGAAGGTGACAAGGAGAGCGAGAGAGATAGAGAGGGGGAGAAGGAGAGTGAGATATCCCTGCAGGCTCTCGTCAGTTCCAGGCCATTAGTTCTCCCTCACTGGGACTTTGTTTACAGGCAGACATAAATAGCATTCTCCTCCTTTATCTGAAGCTATATCCTCCATCCTATGATAAAGGATGGACTTGCAGAAGCAGCTGAGAAAAGGTCTATGATTTAGTGCAGAAAAAGAGCTTAGAACTGGTGAGGTTCACAAAACAGCTTAACGTGCAAAACAGAACGATAACTAAATCCACAGTAGGAAAAACATAACACTTATTGACTGTTAATGACATCTTAACAAATATTTACATTATTCATTTGGCAGAAGCTTATTTAAAGTGACACACAGCACACGTGATTTTTATCAGTTTTTATCATTATGTTTGTTCCCTGAGAATCGAACCCACACCTTTTGCGCTGCCAAAACTTTGAAAAATCTCTTTCTTTTGAATCTTTTTGAACTGGTTATAGGTGCATTGTGTAACTTTTAAGAAGGATCTCTTGACAGAAATGAAATAATAAACAACTAATAATATAGTTATGATTTTATAAGACCTTACAAAATGAACTGTATGGTTTTTATTCAAGGGTTAGTCAATTTTCTTTAAAAAATCCTTTCTTTCTTTATTTAGTCTAGAAGAAATAATGTTTTTTTTTTTAGGAAAACATTCCAGGATATGTTTCATTTTAATGGACTTTAATGGACCCCAACACTTAACAGTTTTAATGCAGTTAAACTTGCAGTTTCAAAGGACACTAAACGATCTCAAACGATGCATAAGGGTCTTATCTAGCAAAACGATTGTCATTTTTGGCAAGAAAAATAAAAAATATACACTTTAAACCACAACTTCTCTTCTTCCTCCGGTCCTGTGACGCGCCAGCGCGACCTCACATAATTGCGTAATGACGTAAAAAAGGTCACGTGTTACATATATGAAACGCACATTTGCGGACGATTTTAAACAATAAACTGACACAAAGACATTAATTAGTATCATACAACAACGTCGGAATGGTCCTCTTTCTCCACACTTGTAAACACTGGGGCGTAGTTTTGCATACGTCATCTGTGACCTCTTGACGTGATAAAGTATTACGTGAGGTCGTGTTGGCGCGTAGACGAGCAGTTGTGGTTTAAAAGTGATTTTTTTGTATTTTTCTTGCCAAAAATGACAATCGTTTCGCTAGATAAGACCCTTATGCCTTGTTTGGGATCGTTTAGAGTCTGCAATTTTAAACTGCATTAAAAGTGTTGGGGTCCATTAAAATGAGAAAAATCCCGGAACGCCCCCCTCAAAAAACACAACCTCCTCTCGACCGAACAAAGAAAGACACCAACATCCCGGACGACATGGCGGCGAGAAAACCATCTGGATTTCTTAAAGAAAATTGACATCCTTTAACTTAGAATAAGCTGTTTTTATCTACATACACCACGGGTCCCCTAACGTGGAAGTCGCCATTCCGTACCACCATGTTTCTACAGTAGCCCTAAATGGACAAACTGCTCTATAGAGTGCACTTTGTTACTACGTTGTCTCAGACATGTTTGTACTGTTGCGGCTACCGTAGCTTCTCTATGCATTTCAAAAAGGAGAGGTGAGCTGTGGACTGACGCGTTGGTGCAATTCAGCTGCTAGATGTCACTAAAAATCTACACAGTGAACCTTTAATTGAAACAGCCATAAATACTAGATATTCTGTTTAATATGTAACAAAATCACAAAAAAACATTAATTAGTATAAATTAACACTGATTTAACAAACTGTTTGAAAAACAGTTTCTTCAATTTGCTAAACTCACTCTGTATTTATTTTTTTAATTTTCTGTGAAATTAGAAAGCACAAAAAAAATTAAGATTCAATGTGTCATACTGGTTTATTTATAAATTTGCAGTCAGTTTTCACTTTAAGTATTTGCTTTGGTAGTAAGTACTCTTATAGGTTGTGTTAAACATAAGATTACATTATGGCCTCAACATGTTACATTGAACAAAATAACTGTGTGTTACCATTCAGACAAACTAATGTTGTTTTTGCAACTAGCAAAATTCTTAACACTGTTTAAAGCCCGAGATACACTGCACGATTATTGGCTGTCCCAGATGAAAGATTCCCATCGTGAAACAATCGCCGCGATTTTTGATATCGTGGCTCTTCATCGGTGGTCCTATGTCGTACAGTGAGAGAGGTTCAAAGACGGACGTTTTTCAGGTCTTGCGTCCAAAAATAACCTACGATAGTTTTTTGACAGTTTCAGAAATTCGGGATGATCAATGAACAGTGTGTTTGCTGCTACGACCTGCGTACTGGTATTTGTTTACCACAAGCACATGCTGGTGACATTGTGCAACGTGTGACGCTTCCGCTGAAGCTTCCGTGTCATCATCGTATATTCTACATGCCTGTCCTACCCGAGTTTAAACGATCCATGTCGTACAGTGTGATAAGTTAATGATCTTATAAGAGGGCAAAAATCTTGCAGTGTATTCTGGGCTTTAGTCCCATTAAAAAAAGTTATAAAAAAAGATTTAAATTGACAGCATTATTTAAAAAATTAAATTAAATTTGAAAAATAGGAGAGAAAAATGAGGTGCCATCTGCTCTTTACATCTCTACACATTATTGGTAAACAGGCACTGAGGGAGTGTGCGCGCATGTTTGGTGTAAAAGCACAGAGCAATGCTCCAACACACTCTCATATTCCTCAGAGACACACACACTTCCATAGCTACTGCCCAAAGCACAGTCGGATTGGCTGAGATAGGCTGACAGCTGGACAGATGTTTCGGAGGAGCTACACATGGGAGGTTAGAACGTGTGTGTTGTCTTTTCAGCATGTCTGAGTTCTGACTCCATGAACAGAAGAGCTGTCACAGCCGGTCTCGCAGATGGATCACACGGAATCAACGCAGAGCTACTTAAGCGAGGGACAGGATGAGGAGACAGAACTCCGCAACACATCCAAACCTTCCGAAATCACATCAGTCACCTGCAGTTTTCCAAAACAGTCCTGCTGCTTTTGATGTGACAACAAAAAGCAGATCAAAAGAGATGATGACTTACTTAAAACTAGCCCTGCTTCTGTCACATCTTATTTGTTTGTTAATGGAACCAAGTATTTGAAGATCAAAGTTGGAAGGTAAAGCTCATTTTTAGCTAATATTTATCAACCTGTCAAAATTACAAATAGCCTGTGCATGCAAACCTGAGTAAACACCAGACAGACAACAGATCAGCAAATGCGCCCAACAATACACAGAAAATCATTACCAGTCCAAAGTTCTGCAAGTGTGTTTATAACTGCTAGTGCATACTAAACTCAAAATCGGTCTTTATAAACAAAGTATTTCCAGAAGTGTTGTGTGCGTTAAAGACATAAATTACCATTTCTAGCATAAAAAAACAAAGGAATTCATTTTCAGCATCACTGAAGTGGTTCAAACTCCAATTAAGGCGTTAAGTCCACAAAAAAAGTCAAAACCTGAAATGTCAAATTAAAAGCAAGGCATCCTTGATTTTAAATCAGAATCTAATTTGGTCTTTAAAGCTCTCGGGAAGCTCGAAATTAATTTTTCATCCCAACCTGGAGAAGCGCGAGGAAACTCTTCAAAGCCGGAGAGATAATTGGCCGCACGCAAATTACGCCTGAAACTCAGCGCGAGCAAAAAGAACATCAATGGCTTTCGCCCGGGAAAAGGCAACGTGTAAATTGGGGTCGGACGTTGATGGTAGCAAAAAAAAAATGTATTCGCGTGCAATCGTGCACAAGGTAGAGGCTGCGGGTAGCAAACATGGGATTTCATAAACAATAAAAGCTTGTTTGAATGGCTACTGTATGTTTCTTAACAAGCGATGTCTACAGATAAAAACACTCGGCTTCGGGCCAACTCTATCTGCCAAACCTTTCATTTCCCTTAAGCAGCGGCAATTCATTAGTCTGTGGAGGGTCAGCAATTCCACCACCTCAATCAAAACGTTAATAAAACTAAGAGGCCACAAAAAACATCATGTCACAATGTCCTCATCACTGCAGGATTGTTGGCATATTAAGGTCCAAAGTTCCACAGAAAGATTATTTAACGTTTCAAGACAATGCAATAAACGATCACCATTACAAAGCAAATAATGCATAGCACAGGAAAAATCAGCAGTGAAAAATTCCTTGTTGTACTTTAATTTTTAAGTTAAATCAACTTGAATCTACAACTCATTTTGACTTTTTTGACTAGTTAGAAGTTGCTATTCTGTAAATTATAAAAATGAAGTTGAATTAGCTTTAGTTATTTTAATTTTTTCCACTTATAGCAACTCCTTACTATTCAAAGTTGAAATTAATTGTAAATTCAAGTTGATTAAACTTAAAATTAAACATTTTTTTAATTTTTAATTTTTACAGTGTACCAATTCTTACAATTTTTCCCCCAAAATATTTTATAAAAAATAATAAAAAGGACCAAACAGACATGAAATAGATCTACATCATAGCTTCATTCAAACGCTCAGAACTGAATAACTTAAAAAAAATACGAAAGAAACGCCATTAGGCAGGTTTCAGAGAACAACATTGGACATAATTATACATGACATCTCTGAGAGATAAAAGTGATTACTCTGGATGAAGGGTTGGGGGTTGGCTAAAAATTGCTTGGCAACCATTATCCCCCAGAGGAGCACGAGGTGACCGTCCATCCGTCTAACCCTACCTCCCCCACCCGACCGTATACAAACAGTGATAAAGACTGGCGCAATCGCTCTTGACACACAAATAGGTTAACACAATAAAGCCGCCTATGCCCGGCTCACTCGAGGGAGGAAAGTAATTCCAACAGCAGGCAGGAGGTAATAAAGCAAGAGGGTTGGGTGAAAAAGTGTGCGAGTCCGGTTTTCGTCCTGTGCTCCAGCGGAGGAAGGCATGCAGAAAAGTAGATGCCCGAGGGCCTAATATCACTGTTGGTTTAGGACTTTTTGACAAGAACAATAACACCGGCTAAACACGGCAGAAACTTTAGTCTATAGTGTGCTGTACAGGAAAAATGGGAGCGATTTCGATTACTATACAATAACATTAGCATGGGAAAGACGGCCCATTGAATTGTTACGAATGCTTTTCTTTTTAAAAACTTACCCATGAAATCATGTCTGGGTGCGAGATATTGCATTCATACCCAATAATGACAAAGACAGTATATTGCCTGGCAAAAAGTGATACAAACCTCCAGAGTTTTTATTATACCCCGCCGCATTCCCAGGACGCAGCGTGAAGCCGGCGGCCGAGATGTGGGATTGCTAATCGCACGTGGGTAAGGCGGGAGGCATTGTTTCGTGCAGTCGGTGGAAATTTCATTACCGTTCAACAACACTACAAGAGTTGACTAACAGCCTCTACGAAAACACAGCCTGCACTAACAGATTTAGAGCAGTGTGTGTGAGAAAGCTATTCAAGTCACAAGCAAAGACACCGTTCATTGTCCCAGTCTTGATTTACGCAACCCACTTTGTCGCATTCGAACACAAAATAAGGGAAAATAAACTGCTGCTTTTAACTTTATTTTCGGCCGTGGTTAAAAGCGCAATTAAACGTGTTAAACTTTGAACCGCACCGCATGACAAAACCCATTTTCCCTGGCAGTAGAATAAACTGGATTTGTAAACAGGTCACAGTCTATGGCTCCCACTATGTTTTAATAGCCTTAATACGTTGGAACAGAAATGCAAGCACGCAATTTCACAGCCGCTTTTAAGGCTGCCCACGACAACGTTAATAAATAAGGCTCAGGAGGACCGCAGTGGGAGAACAATATTAGTCACTCCCTATGCCAGACAATCTTGCTAGTAAATAGAGTTGAAAATATGTCTATTCTGTTTGTTGTACAGCCACAAAAGAATGTTTGTACACAGTAATAAGATCAGTTGCATTTTCAAAAGACATTTGCTGTGCATGTGTGCTTCTTTCAAAAGCCCTATACATAAGAATGATATAAACCGAAGATGACGAACTGATGGGGGATAATTGAGTTTTGACTTTAAGCAAAGCTCGTTTACCCTTCAGGGGATTAGGAGAACTTTCCACTCCATAAGAACATAGCACCCTTGGGTTTTTGTGCTGCAGAAAGCCATCGTCTTTCTATCAATATCATTATCTCATCTTAGACTGGGGTAGTGTTTAGCGGCTTTTGCATCTGAGCCCCTTATACGTTCATGCAACAACACTGTTCTTTACCACTACAAGGTTGACATAGTTTAGAGGTCATCAGGGACTCTCAATGCAGTTGATCCAGGATAAGATAAGAAGGATTTGGACTCATGACAGATGTGTAAATGGTAAAAGTCAGCATAGGAAACACAAGAAGTCTGTTTTTTCCCTTAACAGCCAATATGAAAATTGCTTGGTAATGTCATTCTAAATGTGTGTGACTTTTCCTCCTGTGGAACATGAAGTAAAATATTTGTACACTGTTAGAAAAAATATGGTCAAAAATGGCGGTAGTGTCCGTTAAAATCTCCTAGGGGTGGTTTCCCGGAGAGGGATTAGCTTAAACCAAGACTAGGCATTAGTTCAATTAGGAAATATAACTAGTTTTATCAAACATGCCTTTCTAAAAACATTACTTGTGGGCTTTTTGATGCAAAACAAAGGGCACTGAAGTATTTTAAGATATGTCAGTGCTAGTTGTTTTCAGTTTGGACAGCTCTTACATTTATTTTAGTCTAGGACTAGTCTAATCCCTGTCTGGGAAACCGCCCCCAATGTACCATTTAGGAACAGATATACATTCGGTACCAATATTTGCTTTTGTACTTCTAAGATAGTAATATGAACTCTCTAGGTAGGTACAAAGGTGTACTTTTAAAAAGGGTACCGCCCAGTGACAGCTAGGGACCTTTTTTGACCTGTTTTTCTGACAGTATAGTATGTATGGAAGTCATGCCTGTAGCCAGCTATGAGGCCACCGAGGTCCAAACCTCTGAAAATTTTTCATATAAAAAATAAAATTTGATAATTAATACTTTTAAACTACTCATATTGGCATCCACATATATAATTAAGTTTGGACAGTTTACTGTATACAGTAGTTTTGCGTAAAATGACGGAGATGAGCTCAAGTAGCAAGTAGACGCTGGCAGCTGCAGCATTCGCAGTGTTGCCAGATCCCATTGTAAAAAATGTTTTATATTTATTTTAGTAATTAATGTGACATTTTGGGAAATTTATAAAGAAAATGCAGGTATGTGTTTGCGATGTCTCTAATTTATTTATGAAAGACAAGGTCTGAACTTAACTGTACTTTTTTGTTTTCGTACTAATATCTGGCAACACGGGCACGGGGTGACAGCACCGAAATTGTAATGGCACATCATTCAGCATGGGCAGATCATTACTGACATGATACTACATTAGGTAAGACACACGCAATAATCATCATGATGTAAGAAACGATTCAAACACTAAAAACAGTAGAAAATAAACACATAAAAAGATGAAGAACAGTTTAATTGAAATATTCCAAATTTAGGCCATGAAAAAGGCTTTGTTATTTAATTCAGTTTAGGAGTTGAAGTCTACTTTGGTGTACTACTAGATGTACTTAAAGTGTATTTTAGTGCACTTGGACAGCATTTTTTGTTAACTCTTACCCCTGGACCTCACTACTTTTCAAACCCTGGCTACGGCCATGATGGAAGTATGTATGGAAAACAGTTTAATAAACATATAGTGATCACTGGAAGATAAAGGTCATACACATTTGGTACAACATGAGAGTGAGTAATTACAAGAACCTTTCAACATTTGGGTGAAAGTTTAGCGATGGTAAGAAATATAGTTTAAACACCACAGCCTTTCTTTTGCAACGCTAGTTTCATTACAGCATGACACAATGATGAAATAAACCATGGGAGGGTACGCGAATGAGGATATTGCCCAAATTTGTTGCAAAAATGGGGGAAAGAACAAAGATATCTGCAACGGCACATAACAGAGCTGCCCTGAAAGCAGAGTACAGACTCGGTAACTGAAAACAAGAGGCAGTAACTCATTGAAATTGAACTGTTCCCGTTATGAGAAAGAACAGGATGCCCTATGAATTCTCCTGAAAAAGTTCTTTAAAACACACTCCCCGTAATTCGCAATGATTGATGCCCTACTAAACTTTTAAGTCCTTCAGGAGTAACGTACAGGGCCACTTTCCCAGCATCCCCCACTGTCACCAGCAGGAAATCAATCTGCCTAGAAGGCCGATTACACAGCCGTTTGTTTTTTTAGGAAGAACAATTTGCCCTTCAAAGGGGCTTTATAAGCTCACGGTCTGCGTGGAGAAAGCAACATTGATAAGATTCCTGTTCGCAAGCGTGATTAGCTACGAAGCAGAACGGGCGTCTTATTGAAGGCTCTGAAGTCTTGAGCTGAATTCATACACCATTTAATCTCCATTCTTCTGTTCTCAGAACCATTAAATGACAAACATGTCCACAGGTATCTCCTTCACCCTAAAAAGATGAAAAAGCAGCTCCCTTAGATGCTCAAAGAGAGTTTGACGGGACTTTGAACCTCAAAAGATACAACTATCCTCACTCAGCCAGCGTGTAATAAAGAATTTTTTTAGCATGACTTGGAAGGTCAAACGATTCCAATTTATCTGTAAAGAAAGCAAAGACGTTGAGTAAGTCGAGTAATCATCGTCTCCTTGAAAATGCCGAGGTGTCGGAGATGGGACGGCTAAATCAACAAACCGCAGCTCACCGTCTCATCTGGATAAGGATAAAGCTGGTAAAATTGAAAACGCAGCAAAGCAAAGGTCAAGTAAACAACAGCAACGCGCGTTAGCCTAAAATTCCATTTAAAGCGCCGCATCCCGACACCCGTTCCATGCTCGGGTTTTCTTCCCGACACTTTTAATCAATATCACCTATGAAAGCGACGCAGGCTGAGCCTTTTATGTAGCAACAGGGGAGACAGGAATGCCATAAAGAAGAAAATCAAACAGTCTCCACCGCAGGTGTTGCACGTTAACAGATGTTGGGAACATTAGCATTGTACGAACGGCTCGGGGAACGAAGAGGGGGAGAGAGGATTGAAATTGCGGATTACCAGGGGCACAGATATAATAGCTCTTCCAGAACAATTGCACCTTCTTAGTGCTCAATACTCGCAGGAGGAGCTCTGTAGGAGAGCGGAGAGACAGGAGCATTCACAATCCATTCACCGCACTTTCACAACTAACAAAGACATTTTCTTTTGACACTCTTTTCTATTCTATATTTCGCAGCAGCTGCAGTAAATTGGTCTATTCGTTTTTTAAAGTACCGGTGATTTCAAAAATGCACAAGATGAAGGAGACCAATTCTGGTGGTGAAGGCAAAAGGAACCTGCAGGTTTACACACTTTCTTGTGCTGGTGTGCCGACATCAGGGCTGCCACTTTGAACAATACCATAAGCGACAGCTGAATCTGGGACAAGGTCGACATCAGGTCCTAACTCACCCACAACCTGTTAAAATTCAACTGAACCTCAAAAAAGCAAATATAGAACGTCCAAGCGTTTGAATGGCAATGACCTCAAACACATTAACAAAAAGTAACTACAGAATTAAACTGCAGCAAAATTAATGGGCGTAGAGGTGTTTCCTCTGTAAACAAAAGTATTACACTTCAATCATAGTCATACAGTCTTGGCCTCAGATGTCAATCCCATGAATTGCTGTCTGAATGTCTGATGCATGAGGCACACAAAACTGGAGAACACTTTCAGGGTTACATTTACATTGACGAATTAGGTGGACGTTTTTATCTGAAGCAACTTATAGTGCATTACAACAAGGTATACATTTTATCATGTACTGCTGACATAATGCCCTACCAGTTGAGCTAAAGAAGCACGCTTTTGTCAAATGACTGCTAAACAGAGTTTTAAAGTCAATCTCATTGACTACTGAATTTCCAGGAATAGAATTTGTCACATTTTTTTTAACGGTTTGCCTCAAAACCAAACAAACTGTGATTGGTTGCGTTACATGTCAGACACCCTTGACCAGTTCTTGGCTAATGAAATCTGCCATGAAGTCCAGTCCAGACTAAAGATCTGACTATGCGGGACTAGCAGTCATATGATGACAAAACTATATTAGAAAGAGACTTTGCCCCGAGCAGCGAGAGAGAGGGAGGGAGAGAGAGATGTTGATTTCTAATGACCCACTGTTTGGACACTCCAGAGAGATAAGCTCAAGGACCATAACCCGCCCTATCCATCCAACTAACCGCTCCACCAACCCCCCGGGAACAAAAAAAGGGGTGAAATGCAAGAGTGCTTGTTTTAGGCCATGTGTCAACTGCCGCTTTGAAAGCAGTGTTATTGTAAAAGCTTATTTATGGTTGAAGAATGGAAAAAAAGCATGTGTGAGCCAGCTGGTGTTTTTTCCTCACTGTTATTGATTTTCACAGAGAAATATCTTGCTGTTTTCCAGTTATGCTTTAAGTTAGATTATACAACCGGGAAACTTCACTGGGAAAATACCAGTTAAGATATGATAGGGAAAATATGTTAATATATAAAGCAGGAAATTAAAATTTTACTAATATAAAAAAAATTCATAAAATAAGCCCTCATTCTCTCCCCAGCTCTCGTTAATAAGACAACGGTTGAGTGATATCACCCCATGGCCATCAATCAATCAATCTGCACATTTATCTCTATATTCAAATGAACAGTGTATGCTTCTTTAATAATATCCTAGCAAAATTAAACTATCAATCAACATCTGCAGTGAGGGCAGAAACGGTAAAACGGGTCTGAGCTTAACTTCATACCTCTGGAAATTCACTCCTGATTTAATCACACTAAGATCTTTCTCATTCAATACAGTCGGCAGAGGTTGAATCGCACCCAAATTGCGTTTCCCCATCAAGAGAACCCATTCTGCTGACGCCGATAAAATAAACTGCATTTCTGGGTGGCTTTCAGGGCCGAATCCTACTAAAACATCTTGACATCAGTTATAAACCTGTTCTTAATTACCTCTGTTGCACCTATGCAACAAAATACGTCTCCAACGCTTAAGCTCCAACATTTCTCTACGCATTTGCCAATGTGACTAAGATAAATGTGTATAAAGTCAACAAAAACAAGAAACTGAGAAACAGAAAAAATGTAATAAGCTAAGAAAAATGAGAAACGACAGTAACGTCATTCAGTGACCTAAATATTAGACCACACCATCTCCCCACCAGCTATCTCCCCGTCTCCCCCACACACACTCGGCTCAGCTGAGATTAGCATTATGCTGGAAGCTCTATTTGTTTAGGTGAGATCGAGCCACAGAGCTAATACCGGGCCAATTTGCTCAGCGGGTCACGGATGTGCAGCAGGAGTAGGAAATGAGGCAACTCTGGCCCCCGGAGGTGAACCTTTCCACTCGTACATCACTGAATGTTTTATTCAATAGAGTGGTGAGCATACTCCCTGACAGGTGCCGTCTCCACGGGTGGAGGGAGTCATAGCCCTCAGAGTGAGGGACTCTGCTGGGGTAATGAGGCTGCCAGGCCCTGAGGAAGGCCACATGCTGGATCCAAGCTAAGAGCCAGAGCACTAAGCCTCCAGAGTGATGACTTGCAAAGTGAAGCGTCCACTGTGGAGCAGGGGGCCAATCGCATTAGTCAGAGCGGCAGAGAAATGACAAGAGGGGCCTGAGAGACTACGTTGTGATGTATGAGGAGAAAATGAAGTTCTGGGAATCGATATGCATGTTCAACCAAATCAAAATTTGCCTTTTGAGCTACTTAATTTTGCAATGTTCAACTGCTTGCATTCATTTACCTTGCACGCATTAAGTAGTTACTACCACCTCAATTCTTCTAAAGGCTTTATATACATCATACATTGATTGTTTAAGAACCATGGACTCTATGGACACAGTAACATCTCAAGAATAAACGTTTTTGCTAACTACGCAAATGGGGGGTTAAAGTAGGCTATCTTATGAAGGAAGGGGGAAAAACACGATTTGTTCAGACCAACTGACCTGTGTTCACAGCCAAATCAAACCTGGGGCTGTACTTTAGCCAGTGTCCCTGAAAGAGTATTCACTGATTAGATTTCAAGAGATAGCACATGCAAAACCTCAGTTCTTGGAAAATGCTTGCTAGTGCAAACGATCCACGGTAAAGGCTGACATGAAGTGTTAGGATAATACACGAAAATGATGATGACCAATCACACCATACAAATGAGCCCACAACATTCAAAGCTTTTAACTTAATAAACTTTTCCAATGTTCCTAAAACTCACCCTTTAAAACTATATCACCCTTAAGTTTTTACCCAAAATATTTTATACAATACACCTGACACAGGGACCTGAAGCAACCTGCATTTGTTAAGAGAAAAAATAATAATCATTGAATTCAAAACTTTACCTACCAGACCAAATCTAAACTACCACACCACTATTTAAATTTCGTAGCCAAAAAGCAAATCATTGACAGACACACACTCAGTGGTAAAACTTATATAAGGGTGTGCTGGTAAAGACTTTCACATCTTTTATTCAGATTATCCAGCCTGCCATCACGCTGTAACCAGATTTTATGCTTTGAGAGCATTCATCCTGTCGCACTCTTTAAAACACCCGTAGCGCACATCAAAGCGCGTCCTGGGGCCATTTAGCCCCCGACACCTTTTTTCTTTACTGCACTTCCTTTATTTATTGCAGGTAGAACCTTGAAACAAAGGTTGTATGGTTCTGCTATAGACCCAGCACACCCCCGATATCACCTCATACGATTATATTTCCCACAGAAGTACAACGTTATGCAAATGAAGCTAATCATTTATAAAAATCACAAACTAGTCAAAGGCGACCTTGCTACCTTATACCCGAGACAAATTTTTACATAATTGCGACTTTACTATGCGACTAGTGCATTTAAAATGTATTTTATTACTAATGTGCACCATGGTAACCATTCGGCCGTACAGTAGGCTATACTTAAGTTATTGCTAATAGTATCAAACTGAGGTAACTGGATATTTGCAATTATTGACATAAATATAATGACATATATGTTACAAAGACATCCAAAAATAATGTTTAATTGTAGAACTATGGATTTTGTGACGAAAGTATGGTTGTAGAGCAAAATGTTTGTAGCGCGTACACAAGTGTACACAAGTGCACACTACTGACTGACTAAAATGTACGTAAATTATAAAAGCTGGACACTAAAAATCAGCAAGACAAATGATGATTATTATGCATTATTCGTTGCAAAAATAGAATAGTAGAGAAATGATGAAGAGAGATTTTTTTTACCATAAATCGCTCTGTGGTGCTGCTGACTAGAGGTCCATGCAGGTTCGTGCCGACGAGACTGTGGGTACGATGTAGCGGTCGGACGAGCAGAATAAGCGAAAAAAATCAAATCAATAAAATCTCGTTGTGTCCTCGGGTGAAGTAAAAAAGGTATAATCCCTGGTAAATTTAGTCGATTTATTATAAAGTTTATTTCCTTTTTTATGTTGTTCTCACGCGTAAAAAGTCATCCAGAAACAGCTTCTTCGGCTGGCTCGTTGGCAAATTTTCATTTGCTTGCTAACGTTAGTGGTATTAAAAAAGATTTTGTCTTTTTGATGAATCCAGTGTGTTTTTGTTATAGACGATAGCGGACCAAAGTGAGGAGCTGTTCCCAAAAAGCGCCGTGTCAGCTGCGCTCCGTTAACTGCGTTTTGACCAACCGTAAATGATTCAGTCGTTTAGGACCCTTTTACCCGTTTACTTACTGGATAAATATCCGAGTAAGGCTTAATAGGAAACTGCAAACTCCAGTAAAAACGACAGCTTACTCTGCCGACGCGAAGTCGATAAATAAATAAGTGCTTTGCGATTAAATAAACTGCGATTCGCGAATGTCCTTAAATCCAAACAACGAACAGACTTTGGCGTATACAATCAAGAGTGATTTCATCCACGTAAAATAATTCAAAGCCCCTGTTGTGTTTAAGGCGATATTCCTTTAATGTGAGAGCAGGTGCAAGAATTTAATGTACGCCGTTTAATCCAGGAGAAGAGAAATCAGCGTTCACTTCCAGCGGTTCTCCTCATCCCCTTTTCTCGGAAACCTTCTGTAGCGATTTCAACTCCGGTGTCCGTTTAATTGTTCCTCTGGAAGGCTCCAATGATTGCGGTTGTTGTTCACATTGACATCAGGAAAGATTTAATAAGCTTACTTGAATAAATTGCCTGTATTCCGCGGCTCTGTGAAACACTGATAGGCACTGAGCCTCTCCCCTGCGCCGGGCTGCTGAGACTGACAATAACCCGGAACGGTGCGGACTCTCACGGCTCCACAGACCGCCCACCAGCCAATCAGAGCAAAGGGGTAATTTAAATATTCCCACGGGTAGGCCAATCATGGATAATTGAGGGCTGTTACCACGGGGACGCGGTCAGCGTCCAGACGTCAAGTTAGAAAGCACGTTTGTTATTGCGAAATTATAAATACTAAGAGAGAAAGGACGTTGATCTCGTGAGACTAGTAATAGCTTTAACAAGGGTTAGTCTACAGGCACCCTAAGCAACCAATAACTACATTTATAATAAATTAAGGTGCAGCTCTGTATTGGCATACACAACAAAGTCAATACTTTTGTAAATTGCCGTGTAAGTTACTCTTATACTCAAACCTCTAACAAAGGCTGTATTATGTTACCTTTGTATTTGCAGTGCAACACACAGCAACTCAATAACTTCCTAAAAAACGAAATCTAATTTTGTTTCATAACAATGTCACATAATAATAACAATATGCATTCTCAAATGTGTTTCTAACCTGCTACAATAGCATTTTCTCCCAAGAGCTATGGTCATTTTAAATGATTCTTTTTAGCCAATGGGAAATTATTCAGTGTAATATGACATTTGACACATTTGTTTTGTCTCGGGCATAAATAATTCAATAGTTTTATGCGCCCTCATGCAGCCAGACTGCTCGCATTCAATCTTTTTGGCAAATTGTATCCACTGTAATCAAACTTGAGCAAACACGTGCAGAATGTTAGTGGAGTCATCTGCTCATGAAATCAACAGATAAAATCCCGCATGCATGTCAAAGCTAGAGCTCAACTGATTACCAATGAATTGTTTTCAAAGAGACGAGATTGCATGGTTACCAGGAGAGAGTGTAAATGAAAGAAACACAGGGCACAGACTGGTTTAGGATTATTAATGCAGACTTAGTACAATGTATTCTGTCCTATTCTATTTTATTCACGTTGCACCATCTATTTCAGAGCAGTTTAATTATACCTTAAGCTTCAGTGAGTTTGACATTAAAAAGATCAGTATTATAGAGAAGGCTTGAACCTATAGGATGACCTGATGGCCTAAGGAAAGATTCTGACAGAAGACCGCAGCGCTGACTAATGCATTTACCACACATAATGACACACAGCCCTGAGCTCAATATGTTTTTTATAAATGAATTGTAAAAATGTATATGAGGTAGCTTAAAAGCATTAAGAGAAAATTTTATTCAAAGCAACTTACAGTGCATTTAATCTATACATTATCAGTATGTGTTCCCTGGCATTAAACCCATGAAATTTGCATTGCTAATGTAGTGTTCTACAAATTGAGCTATAGGAACACATTTTATTGAGAGTTTTTACATTTATTTTCATACTAAAAAGTATAAAATTTGTATTAGATTTGCTTTATATATATATTAGAGACCGGGGCTAGTTGTCGCAAGGATTTTCACTATATATAAGGAACTCTTACAGTTTTAAAGACCAGTTACATAAATGTAGTAATTCGTCAGTAGTTGGTACATTTTGTGAATTTTATACTCCACACTACAATTCCGATATTATCATATTTATGTAAAAACTCATGTCTTACATTTGAGCAATGGTCAACTATAGTATGACTGTGAGGGTAATAATTATATAAGATGGCTTTGTTTCTGAGGTTTTTGTGTTTAAGAAAGATTGTGTGCACTGTAAATTGCTGTAGTTATACAGTTGTTTGGCAGTAACTTACTGTAAATTTAAATTTATATTATTTACTGGCAACAGTTTGTTCAAAGTTAAGTGACCATTAAACATTACCAAGTATTTGTCTTTACAGAATAAAACAATACAATAACAGCCTCATGCAAAGGAACCAGAAATCCTCATCAACCTTTTTCTATAGTTTTCATTCAGATTTTGATTCCCAGAATGCTTTGCATGAGGCTGTTATTTTGTTTTATTCTGTAAAGCTTAATGTTGAATGTTCATTTAACTTTGAACAAACTGTTGCCAGTAAAAAACATACATTTAAATCTACAGTAAGTTACTGGTAAACAGCTGACAGTAATACTGTAATTTCTACAGAAATTTTTAACAGTGTGCCTACAGTTTCAGCAGTAACAACATAAATAAGCGGCTATCATGGTCCGCACGTAACTTCCGGTAAACTCCGCTAAGAATAAATAACAACAAAGTTCTTTAAACATACACTGTAAAAAATACTTTGCTGCCTTAACAATTTTTGTTAAATCAACTCAGATTTAAAAGTTATGTCAACAGAAACGAGTTGTCACAACTTATAAAATATAGTTAAGAAAAGTCAACTTAATTTTATAAGTTATAACAACTCTACTGTAGTTATAACAACTCATCTCTAGTCAAGATAAATAATAGTAAGTTGAAATTACTTGTAAATCCGAGTTGATTCAACAAAAAAATTTAAGGCAGCAAAGTATTTTTTACAGTTTAGTTTATTTATATAACAAGCAAAAAACAAAACAACAACACATAGATTACCTAGGAAACCAAAACATTTGTTATTTTCGACGAGGCATTTGTTCAAGAGATCAGTTTAGCAACTAGTCAGACCATTAAAAAAACCGAAACCAGAAGTAAAGTTCGGATCCAGACGTGTATCGCGTCAGCGCACGTGCGTCCGATGAAACCGTCTATACAGAAATCAAAACTTAAAAAAGATAAACCTGCCTACATTGTAAAAAATTCTTGACAAGAGTCGATTTGCTACAACTTATAAAATGGAGTTGACTTCTTTCAACTATATTTTAGAAGTTATAACAACCCATTTCTAGTCAAGATAAATAATAGTTACTTAAAATGACTAAAATCTGAGTTGATTCAACTAAAAATTTTAAGTACATTTTTTACAGTGTAAGAATTATTCACTGTATATAATACCTCGTTTTCACTAGACTTATTGTGGTTATGGAGCATTCATTGCTTTAATGTGATTTCTGTTTAGGGAGTGTAATGATTTTGTGTTTAATTACAGTTTTGTGTTTAAATCATGAAGTAAGATTGATGCAGACTTACAAGTTTTTGCTGTGTGATTGATGAGATTTTACTAAACAGGAAGGTTGTTCAGTAAATAGCATTTATGTGACTCACCAGCTTCTGAGAAGCACAATGGCAAAATGTGTCATCGGCGCTTTGGGTAAATTATTCATTCCGACAAAACTGTCACTTGGAAAAGGAATGAAATCTGAACTGAAGCAACCCTCCTGTTATTCTTACTTGATCTCTCTCTCTCTCTCTCTCTTCTCCAAAATAATGTGTGTTCTGTCTTTTCCAGAGTCCTCTGCCTTGTATTTCAGTTTGTTCCTTGGGCCAAGTAAGGCAGTTTAATTGAGCGAGGTTCTTCTTCACAAACACCAAGGTAACAGAGAGAAATCGATGGAAACAGAGGCATGGGAAAAAGAGATAACATTGATTTATCTGCCATCAATAGGGCTGGATCACTGAATTCCGCTGCCAGGTGAAACGTGTGCTGTCTGCCAACACAGGAGGATCTGAAAAGGTGTCAGGTGGTCAGAGGACACAGAAAGAGAACGAGGGAGCAAAGAGAGAGAGACAGGGAGATTGAGAGCGAGAGGGCAATGTGATGATGGAGTGCACAGAGGAGGGCAAGGGCACATAGATATCAAGCTGAAAAAAACCTGCTGATGTGATCTGATGAGATTGAGAAATAGCGAGTCGGGTTTAGGGTCACAGGTATCACACAGACACACACAAACAGGTGGCTTTTGCTGCTGTGCGACCAACAGTAAAGGTCAAAGAGAGACGTATGTTTTCCATGAAGATCAGCAACACAACTGCATTGAAAACATTTTATCTTTATAAGTTACATTTTATCTTTATAAAGAAAACATTTTATCTTTATAAGTTACATTGAATTAAAGGAATATTGAAAATATGCTTATTTTCCAGCTTCCCTAGAGTTAAACATTTTATTCTTACCGTTTTGGAATCCATTCAGCTGATCTCCACGTCTGGTGCTAGCACTTTTAGCATAGCTTAGCACAATCCATTGAATCTGATTAGACCATTCGCATCGCGCAAAAAATTACCAAAAAGTTTAGATATTTTTCCCATTTTAAACTTGACTCTTCTGTAGTTACATCATGTACTAAGATCAACGGAAAATTAAAAGTCGCGATTTTCAAGGCAGATATGGCTAGGAACTAAACTCTCAAACTGGCGTAATAATCAAGGAGTTTGTTGATGTAACATGGTGGCAGCAGGCGTAGTGATATTACGCAGTGCCAGAAAATAGTCCTCTGCTATTGAAAGTAACCAAGTTGACTATTTTCGGCCAGTGCGTAATATCACTACGCCTGCTGCCACCATGTTACATCAACAAAGTCCTTGATTATTACGCCAGAATTAAGGGGATCGCACACCGCGCAGCGCCGCGCCGTTCTAAAAAAACGTAACACATTGTTTTCTATGAGTGTACGCACACCGGCACCGCCAGTGACTCAGGAAGTTGTTCTAATCCCTGTCGCGCCACAGAGCGCCACTCACATAGTTTAACATTAAATAACATCATAAGTGTCCCACATCATTAATGATTAACATTGGCTGCTAACGTATATTTTACATTTTGAATTAGACGCTATCTGACGAAGCTCGCGCTATTTAATGTGCACTTCCGGTTTACAATACTTCCGAGTTCTCCTAGGCACGACGTGGCGCGGCGCTGAGCCGCACGGCCAGTGCGCGATCCCCTTCAGAGTATAGTTCCTAGCCATATCTGCCTAGAAAATTGCAACATTTAATTTTTTGTCGGTCTTAGTACACGATGTAACTACAGAAGAGTCAAGTTTTAAAAAGGAAAAATATTGAAACTCTTTTGTTATTTTTTAGCGCGACGCTAATGGTCTAATCAGATTCAATGGATTGTGCTTAGCTATGCTAAAAGTGGTACCACCAGACCTGGAGATCAGCTGAATGGATTCCAAAACGGTAAGAATATTTTCAAAAAAAGTGGAATGTCCCTTTAATACACAATTAAAAATGATCTGTCAACTCCAGGCCGGATCCGCACCGGAGCTGGGGCCTCATTTATAAAATGCTGCGTAAAAACCATCCTACATTTGATCTTACGATCATTTAACAAAAATGCGTACGTGTGATTTATAAACCGAACGTACGCACAAAAAACGCGCGTACCCCTTTCAAATCTATAAATCGCAAATGAACTTGAACTTGTGCGCGCAGCCGAGCAGTTTCAGATCTCCGCCTTTAAACGATGCGTAATTAATGTCAGACATATAAAAGAGCGCTTGTCAATGTTTAAACCCAATTTCAAACAGCAAGAATGGCTTATATTTCCAAAAACCTGCAGCAATCAGACAAGCAAAAGTGCGTACGTATGCTCAGACCCTGACTTGCCGCTAAGCACTTTTCCACATCAACGACAGTTTTTAGAAATATGGACTTTGCCGTGAATTTTTGCATACGCACACTTTACGATTAAATCTGTGCGTATGCACGCTTTATAAATGAGGCCCCAGAGCTGCCAACTTCGGCGGATCCAATGCAGATCCATTCCGGAGTCGTCTGCTGTCTGAAAAGCTATCGTTTTCAATTTTCTCCATGTGAGTAGGCAAATTCTCATTGTCTTTAATGTAAATAACAGCAGCAATGCAGTGTGGACAGACAAATTACTCCTCGACCCAAACCTGTCGCATTGCACCTGGTTAGGACACATAAGGCACCATTGTGCTCTTAATCTCTCAATATTTAAATAGTTACAATGTCACTTTATCATCTTTTTAACGTATTGCTTTATCTAAATAATACGCTTTTTGCAGAGCAGGAGGTCGAGGCTTTGGTTGAGTAAGTGAGAACCTTTACAACAGGTAAAGTTTGCATTTTAGATGGAAAATGAAGATAGGATGATTTATTGGCACAATGAAGTCACGTTTCCTGATAGTATAACCGAAAAGATCGTGGGGTGCTGTGGAGGATTTTGGCTTTGTGTGTGTGTTAAATCTTTGGGCGTGAAGGGTTGCTCTGGCTCCGACGGGTCTGCTTACCTGAGGAATCTGTTAAGGGTGATTTACTCCCCCAGCTTTACATCGCAGAACAAAAGGACAGGTGTGATTAAGGCGAGATAACAATAGGATATTGATGAGATAAGACCATCCCGTGTGGCAAAGCGAATTCAACCTGGATTATCTTTCCCAGGGAAATTCAGCCACCTGGGAAAAATAAAGCAGTTGAGATGGTTCTTCACATAAACCTTCTTTTAAAATGCAAAACGACAGAGAGTCGCTGTCACTGTGCGACCGGAGATCTGAACAAAAGCTCACGACATCAAGATCTGTGTCCTCCCACAGAAAGGACTCTTTGCAGACACCAAGTGTCTCTATTTTGACAGAAACCACCAGTGAACTGGCAGTTTTCTCTGTAATCAACAGCTGATTTGGACAGAGCTGCCAACAACAGGCCTTTAAGGCTGTGTGTCAGCATCATGCATGACTCTTTAAAAAGCACTCTGACACCGGGGCATTAGTGTGCCTGACAACAGCATGAAATCTCTGCACGTGACAGCACAGTCATAAGGCAGTCAGTGTTTAATGTTAACATTAGTTAGGATAATGGTGATAACGGTGAACTTTGTGCACTGTTTTATATGGTCACATGATGTCTTTTATGGCAGGTCAAACAATGACTCTATAAAATATTGGGGCATTAAAGGGACACTTCACTTTTTTGAAAATATGCTCATTTTCCAGCTCCCCTAGAGTTAAACATTTGATTTTTTTATTGTTTTGAAATCCATTGGATCTCTTGGGTCTGGCGGTACCACTTTTAGCATAGCTTAGCATAATCCATTAAATCTGATTAGACCATAAGCATCATTCTCAAAAATAACCAAAGAGTTTAGATATTTTTCCTGTTTAAAACTTGACTCTTCTGTAGTTCTGTAATGTTATTACGCAGCACCCAAAAATAGTCCCCTTGGTTACTTTTAATATCAGGGGACTATTTTCGAGCACCTCATTGTGCCTCCTGCAGCCATGTTACGGCAGCAAAGTCCTTGATTATTACGCCAGAATGAGATTATAGTTCCTAGCCATATCTGCCTAGAAAATTGCAACTTTTAATTTTCCGTCAGTCTTAGTAAATGATGAAACTACAGAAGAGTCAAGTTTTAAATAGGAAAAATATTGAAACTCTTCGGTTATTTTTGAGTGCAATGCTAATGGTCTAATCAGATTCAATGGATTATGCTAAGCTATGCTAAAAATTGTAGCGCCCGGAGATCGGCTGAATGGATTCCAAAATTCAAGCCGCACTGCATTAAAGGGATAGTTCACCCAAAAATTAAACTTCTCTTGTCATTTTCTCACGTTGTTACAAACCGTATAATTGTTTTGTTCTGATGACCACAAAGAAGATATTTTAAGGAATGTTTCAAATTCGATCATGAGCCCCATTCACTTCCATAGTATTCTTTTATCCTACTATAAAAGTCAATGGGTTCTCTGATCGGTTTGGTTACAAACATTCCTTAAAATATCTTTTTTTGTGTTCATCAGAACAAAGAAATGTATACGGTTTTAACAACATGAGAGTGAGTACATGATGAAAGAATTTTAATTTTTAATTAAGATTTAACTTTAATCTCTTTAAAGGGGACATTTCACATTTCAAAATAAATCTTTGGTGTCCCCAGAGTACATCCCAGGTGAAAAAGTAGTACACTTCCATAGTGAACTTAAAGTACTATATTTTCGCACACTAATTTTGTACTTAATATACTAACAATTCATCTTTAGTACTTCTTAAGATGTTCTTAAGATTATCTAAGTATACTTCACTGTGCTATTTTGAGACATCATGAACTTAAATGCACTTTTAACATACTATCTCTGTAAGAAAAAATTGTATTAAACTTGAACTCAACTTTCATACAAAGATGGGTTCGAGTTTACTACCTAAATAAATTTTTTAAATACATGTTTTGCACATTTTAGTTCATATTTATGGTGTCTCAAAATAGCACAGTGAAGTACACTTAGATGATCTTCAGAACATCTTAAGAAGTACTAAAGATGAATTCTTAGTATATTAAGTACAAAATTAGTGTGCGAAAATAAAGCACTATGGAAGTGTACTACTTTTTCACCTGGGATATGTGAAATTCTAGCTCAAAATACCATATAGTTTATTTATTATAGCATGTTAAAATTGCCACTTTGTGGGTGTGAGCAAAAATGTGCTGTTTTTGGGTGTGTCCTTTTAAATGCAAATGAGCTGATCTCTGCACTAAATGGAACTGCCGTGGTTGGATAGTGCAGATTAAGGGGCGGTATTATCCCCTTGTGACATCACAAGGGAAGCCCAATTTCAATTACCTATTTTTCACATGCTTGCAGAAAATGGTTTACCAAAACTAAGTTACTGGGTTGATCCGTTTCACATTTTCTAGGTTGATAGAAGCACTGATGACCCAATTATAGCACTTAAACATGGAAAAGTCAGATTTTCATCATATGTCCCCCTTAAAGCCAAGAGTAGTTTCAACTTAGTCTCAAGGCTCAGATGTTTCTCCTAAAATTGCTAAACAAATTAGAAATGTTTGAGTTCATATTGAAACTTCGGTAATACTGAAAATACAATAAAGTGTCTTAGTATTCTTTGGGGTCGCTGTATCTCAGTATAACCATTATAATTCATGATCTTGTATTTCTTGGAGTGCAGTTCATCATTATTGTCCTTATTGAGGTCAGATAAAGAAAGACTGATCATGTGCGATTTTGGAGAACATTCTGCTCCGACCAATTTCACACCTCCTTTCTCACCTGATACGGGACCATTAATTCTGACAGGTCCTCTTTGCCATCTGGGATTTTAAGTGCTCTTTCTCTGTCTTTGTTTCAGAGCATCATCATCATCATCTCTTTCCAACTCCACCTCTCGCTCTTAAAAAATGACAGGTGCAGACAGTGCTGATACTAAAGCTAAGGTGAAAAGTCCAAATGAGGAATGTTCTGCCCTGCTTTGCCTTTTAGTATCGACGTCTGCTCCATTTGAAATGGGCAACCGATCGCATTCAGGATGAATTCTTATCCCGAGTCTCGTAATCAGACCCCTGTGTCGTCACGGCAGGTTTTCTGAAAGGACTTTTGTGGCATTTCGAGTTCAACTAATTCACAGTTTGCCTTTGAAACTGAAATGAGACATTCCTACGGTCATTCTGTGCTTCAGGATGATCAATTGTGTGTCTGATTAGGGTTAAATGAGCGCTTTTATTAGCCCCATTCATAAAACGTCTTTCCACAGAGCTAAAACAAAAGGTGTTATAGTTGAACCTGGGAACTTATGACCCTCAACCGTTATGCTTTCCTTTTAGAAAAGAAAATAATAGGTTTGCACCTGTATAAAACAAGAAACATTACAGTCTCTCGGCATTCTGGCTCTGAAATATGTGCATTATTAACTACCTGCCCCATATCGCCTCTGTGAATGGGGCTTAACTAGAAGAGACGAATAGTCTAAGACCACTAGAAACAAAATAGAACGAGAAAAGTAACATGTAATCAGTATTTGGATGGGGGAGGCTGAAGGAAGCACTGTGTAATTAGTAAAGTTGCGGGATGGAGAGCTGTACAATTAAATAGTCCATATAGCATTCCGGGGACATAATTGATTCACAAAGTGGTTTTTATTGCCAGTCAGCTCCTGCTATGCCATAAAAAGTGCGAGCAGAAAGAAGCTTTTAGATAAATAAGCTCCAGGTGCTCATTTCCATGCTAGCTCTTCTGCCGGCACCCACCTTCCCAGTTCACTGTGTCACTTGGATGATGGGGGGCTTGGTGTCTCCACGTACCGTTCCTACCCGCTAGTTCGCCTGCTTTATTTCTCACTTTCTATCTCGTGCTATTTATTTCTCTTAATGCCCCCCCAACACATTATAAACCAACTTCTATTTCTCTCTCTCAAGTATTTTTGTATTCAGTATTCCCATCAACCATTTCCAAACCTTCCCGTTGCGGCACCGGCTCATTTCTGACCCGGAAAATCTCCTCATCTAATGCCTCCCGAAAGATCCTCCGTGCCTGAACCTGGCTCAGCCTATCTATTAATCAAACTCGTCTTTCCTTCCCCTCTGCTTTCTTAAAGGTTGGCTGCTTTTCCTCCATCTCCATCTGTCAGTCAGTCTTTGTGTGCAAATCTCCAGAATCTTTCGCTCCAGTCTTGCCGTTTTACAGCATTTAAACGCCATTTGTTTTACAGCTGGCGCTGGGAGAGGCCAGCTACCTTAGGCTACCTTGCAGAGCACCGTTGCTGCTAATCGTCTGTCCACCCACATCCATGCACCTTCTCTGCCTCTCTTAATAACTCAAACTGTGAATTAGACCCCATCTATCTCTCCCCTCCTCCTTTCCTGAGGAGGTTTTTAGGTGTTGCAGGCTGTTTAGCACCTGGAAATCAGTTTGTCGGGAGACACGTCTCTCTCAATGCAGCTATTGTCATTCACTAATGCAGGGCAAGGTCGCAAAATCCTTCCCCCAACGTGCTTTAATTGGGCTCTTGCCCAACTCACACACTTATAGTAGATGTATACACACACCTCTGGGTGAAGGTGAAGAATGTTACTGTCATCGTGTGATCGTGATTGGACGAGAGGCGCAGACAAAAACAGCTTTTTCTGTATGTCTGCTTCCAAACCCATACTGTAGAGTGACCTGTAATAAAGAAAATTTGAAGATGAGATCTCAATTATTTCTCATTGACATCAATGAGATTGAAAGGAGAGCCAATAAAAACTTTTGCTTAAGTCAATTGTGCCTCAAACATTTCTCTTAAAAAAGACACAGAAACAAGAATTCGTACATATTTTTCGAGTTGGCTAATTCGTATTTCATTTACGACCACATTCGTAAGTTTGGGTACGATTTTCCTTGACCCCTGTGACGTTGGGGTTAGGTGCAGGGTTATGGGTTTGGTTTCGTTGTTGTTTTTTTCATAAGAATCGTACGATTTAGCACAATTAACTTCATATGAATTGATACGAATTAGCAAACTCGTAAAATATGTACAATTTCTTGTGAGATCAAGCTAAGAAATCTCAACACGTAAACCCACTATCTCTGGATAACTTATAATTCACTTATTATACGTAACATCTACCCATGGTACGTAAGATGTACCAGCCTGATCTCATGAGAAATCATGCATATTTTACGAGTTGGCTAATTCGTATGCCTATCAATTCACACTCGTGACCGATTTTCATGAAAAAAAACTTGCCAAAAAAAGTAACTAATTGTGTTAGTTACGTTTCATGGAACGTAAAACTTACGTTACTTTTAAGTTACTTTTGCGTTACTTTTTCCTACTTGGCTGCGGTTTGATCTCTTTCAGGCCTTGCAGGTGTTCTGCATTCAGAAATTGCATATTTCCATCGCAAAAATGTCAAGCTCTGGCCTGCCATCTGCGTTTTTGACTCAAACTGTTCCGACTCAAACTTTAATTCTACGTGCCTAAGTTCAGTTTAATTCAGTGCATTATATATATTTTTAAATCGAATGAATTAAACTGAAAAGTAACTTGCACTTCTTTTTTAAAAAAGTAACTCAAATATTAATGTGTAAATTTTTAAAGTAATGCATTACTTTACTCGTTACTTCAGAAAAGTAATATTATTACGAAATGCACGTTACTTGTAATGCGTTACCCCCAACACTGCCTATAACATCACAGGGGTCAAGGCAAATTGTACCAAAACTTACGAATGTGGTCGTATGAATTAATACGAATTAGCCAACTCGTAAAATATGCACGAATTTCCGTGAGATAGTGTTGGATGTACCCATGTTCGGAAAAAAAATCCGAAACTTGTACGAACCCTGGCGAAGTGCATTCGCCACAGAAACACTCTGTCACACGGTCAAATGCTTTTTTGACACTTTGTCTATGTTTAGCATGAGGAATCCAACTCTTAAACTGTGTTAATAAGTCAGAATGAATGAAATACAGCAACCCCTCCTCAATCCAACTTTCACTTTTTACAGTCTTAAAGGTCCAGTTCTTTCTGTGTTTTTGAAGCTTTGATTGTGTTTACAGTGCGCAATATAACAAGTGATCATGTTTCACGTGTAAAAAACGCGGTATTTTTCACACAATTTACTTATCTGTATAGTGCTGTTTTTTCACTATCCTCAAAACAGGCTGATGTCTTCCTTGTTCTATTAAGTCCCTCCTTCAGAAATACGTATCAAGTTCTGATTGTGTAGCTTGTTTAGTGTGTTGTGATTCGATAGCAGCTTAGCTTACCGTTAGCTTAGCTGGTGACTGACGTATTCCTGTGGGCGGAGTTTAGTCATAAAACTGTTCTACTGATGTCATTAAAGCAGGAAGTAGAGGGCTGTAGTCCAAACCGGTAGCCTGGGTGCCAGCCGATCTTAGCCCCGCCCACAAGAGTTTGAAAACGGGAAGATCGGTCTGGCGTTTTTCCGTTGAGGAGCTGCTATGCTAGGACTAGAGCTGGGCGAACCAATCAAATTGTCAGGGCGGGCTTTATACGATGATGGACAGATAATCAACAGTAACGTAATGAACCACGTCACCAAAGAGCGCGTTCAGATGTGTGGATTCTGACATGGAGTCTGTTCTAAAAGATATCGACAGAGCATTGGTTTTAAAAGAGGAACAGAGAAACGCGAGCAGGGCATTTGTTGATGTTTTTGCTGTCCTTCCCACGGGATTCGGCAAAAGTTGGTCGCAACTGAAATGGGTAACGTTATCACGCCGATGCAACTCGGCATGCACGACGAGATGGATATAATTAGCGGTCGTTGCCAGCTTCTTTTCGGAAGCCCGGAATCATGGTTGCTGAATAAGTGTAAAGGAACATGCTAGGCTCCAATATTTTCAAGCCAACGTAATGGGTATCGTCGTGGATGAAGTTCACCTAACGTACAAATGGTAAGAGATAGTCTTACTCTATGACTTAGTAAATACTTCATGTTGTGATATAAACGAACTGTTGTAAACATAGTAGGTGTTGATGTACATTCGCTAACTCAAACTTAGTATAATCACAATGTTAGTGTCATTGTAGCTAGCAGTTCGGTCAGGCTGCAAAGACGTCATTTCAACATACGTCACACACTCCGTTGCTCTGATTGGTCGTAGGTCTATCCAATTGAGTGCAGAGGCATTTTTCGGTTGAGACACGCCTCATAATTATAGCCCAATGGAGCGGTATCAGACTCAAATTCTGACTAGAATTGAGTATGACAACGTCAGGCTACCAAACCGGCCGTTCGCTGTGGGCTTTGAAAGGCGAATTCTGTTAAAGAAAATATATCGCCTGGCAGCGAACTTTGAGCTTTATCATTTTACAGGTATTATTTATGCTATTATAGCAACATTGCACACTAACTAGGGTTTAAAAAATGGGATCAGAAAGAACGTGATCTTTAAGGTAAGCTGCACTCTAAAAAAATGCTGGGTTACTTTTTTAACCGAGTTGGGTCTTAAAGGAACAAACCCAACCCGTGGTTGTTTCAACCCAAAATGCTGAGTTGCAATAACCCATTGTTGGGTCAAATCTAAAAATGTTCTGGGTTTTTAATTTAACCCTTTTTAGAGTGCATTATAACAATTGTCTTATTTGTTAAATTTTTTATTAAATTTTAAGCATTTGTAGAAGCATCTGAGACTTAGTTGACACTGAAATGAAACTCCATCTCCTGAGCCATAAAAGAGCAACCACTGAGAAATAACATTTTCCTCTGGGTGAGGGGAATCATCGCTCCGCTGAGCTAAAATGTCAGCCACTTTAAAATTCTCGCAATCTACAATCACACATCATTTTAATCTGCAGTGGCTCTCATCAGCAACCGTTCCCCACCGAGAACAGGCCGGCTGATTAGCGCAGATTCTCTCGAAGTCCTGGCTGTCGCTCGCTCAGACGACGGCAAGAACGTAAGACTCGGGATTTCAGGCCTTTTTTGTTTCCATCAGCGATCCTTAGAGACATCCTGCTGAGAAAAGAGGCAGAACTCTGCAGTCACATCAGATAAAATGAGATTACCTTTGGGTGAGTGACTTTATGCAGCATTTTAATCTCGTAGTCTTTTTTTTGGTGCCATGTAATCAACTGCCAAAGCAATTCCACCACTCAATTTCCCGTCTCTCTGGAGGCTCTGACAGGCATAAGACCGTCTGGGCCCATCTTTTACCCAGTGCTAAAGGTTTTACCCTTCACAGTTTGCAACTCTGATCCCAGTGCAAATGGTGGCAAGTCGTTGCCCGGGCAACGCATTTCCCTCCTGGCTAGTGTTACGTTCATTCAAAAGAGGGTGAAAAGTTAAGACAACCGATCCATTCACATCACTCGTGTCGGGGAGAGAAATCTTTAATAACACAAAAGCTCTGCTTGGAAACCTACTGAGCTATCTTCTGCTGTGTGAAGAAGCATCCTAACTGAAACCTCGAAACCGACCGAAACTCTTCATATAGATATCAACTTGTCTGTGGTTCTTGTCTGTGCTCCTCTGATTTCAATATAATTTGCATTATCATGTTGATGTTGTTATGTTACATGACACATTTACATTGTATTTACACAAACTGTATACATATGCTTTTATCCAATGCGACTTACTTTGCATTCAGTCATATTCTTATCAGTATGATCTCCCTGAGGATCAACCCGCACACAGGAACACAGTTTTTACAAAAATATAAAACATGGCAGCAAAATTACATTGCAAATCCGCATATAACAATATGCACAATATTGCAATAGTTTGCAATAACTGAAAAAATTTAATATTTCACAAAGTTATAGTCAAAATTTTGGGTCGATGCAGATATTAGAGAGACTGGAGAGACTATAATTTAATTTGATTTTACAAACTTAAAGCACTATTTTATTGCATGGAAGTTACTGCATATCACATTTTTCTTTCACATTTCAAATTTACCAGATGTTTTTATTTAAAGCGACTTACAGTACATTACAAGGTATACATTTTTATCAATATCTGTGTTTGAGCGCTGCTAACGCAATGCACTACCACTGAGCTATACAAGAGCACAATATACTTCAATATCGTGCAGCCATAATATAAAAAAATGGTTAATTTTAATTAGATTAAACTATTTGTTTGACAACATTTCAGTTTGTTTGTTTATTTATTCTTTATGCCATTCCAGCATCTATGGCTTTATTCATTGGGAGAACTGGTTAATCCATACACAAGCAGATCCACAGAAGTTAATCCATTAACACGTTGGGGGAGGGAGAATTTGGCATCTCCAATTTACCTAACCTGAATGTTTTTGGCCTGTGGGAGGAAACCAGAGTACCCGGAGTAAACCTACACTAACACAGGGAGAACATGCAAACTCCACACAGAAAAGCCACCTGACCTAGCCGGGGCTCGAACCGGGGACCTTCTTGATGTGAGGCAACAGAGATGCCTGTAAAGATTTAAAATATTCTTTAGGTAGGCAACTCTTATCCTAGTCCAGAATAAAATGCATGTTTAAGCTGCCTTAATTAAAAAACATCTTGTACTGACAAGTCTTAACATAAATCAGTGCCATTGTTTTGTCTCAAGATGTACACCAGTATTGTTTTTTTAAAGGTGCAGTGTGTAATTTTTAAAAGGATCTTTGACAGAAATGCAAAATAATATACAAAACTATATTATCAGGGATGTACAAAGACCTTTCATAATGAACCGTTATGTGCTTATTACCTTAGAACAAGACCTTTTTATCTACATACAAAGAGGGTCCCCTTACATGGAAGTCGCCATTTTGTGCCGTCATTTTTCTACAGAAGCCCTTAACGGACAATTTTTTGTTGTCTCCGACAATGACATGTTTGTCCTTGTGGCAGTTACCGTAGCTTCTCTATGTGTTTCAAAAGCAAGGGGTGAGCAGTGAACTATGCCGTTGGTTGCAATTCGCAACTCATCACTAGATGCCGCTAAAATTTACACACTGCACCTTTAAGGTTTGTTTTTAAAAACTACTTAAATGTCCTAATATAACTAGGACATAATGATCTCACGGAAAGTCGTGTTAAAATCACGCAAAATGTGATTAATTTATTCGTGTCCTTGGCATGAAATTCTTTTTTTTCATGCCTTGAGCACGAATGTCTTTTTCGCACAAATTTCTAAAATAGTTTCTCGGGTCCGTGGCATGACTTTCTTTTTCTTGTCATTTTATGTATTGTTTTCTCTTTTTTTCCCCCTATTTTTAAATCAATTGTCACTTGGGGTTAGATTTGGGGTTTAGGTTAGGATGTACTTTTATGAATTGGTTTCTACATGTTTTTCTTCCACTTTTAAAACTATTCTCGCCTGGAGTTGGGGTTTGGGTAAGGATGTCTAAAAATGTAACAGAAAGTGATTCTTTAGAGGTGTCAGGCCCATTCAAACTGAGGGGGCACGTGCCCCCTTGGTTTTTTGAGCCAAATGGATTTTGCATACAACCTCAAAATCAAAGAAGCGTCAATTAATCTGTTATTAGTCTTTAAATCTGTTTAATATGCACAATATTATCAATTCTGTGCTGCATCCTTGTCACTTTTTGGAGATTTTCGCCGTTTTAATCGCGTTACATTACTTTATTATGCCGGCAGGCACTGCAGACAGCGCAGTCGGAGACGTCATTAGCGTCTGAGCGCTCACGGGCTCTTTGCTGTTGCTGCTGCATTCTGCTATCTGAGGAATTAAAACGTGTAAGAAACGCTCACATTTCCAAACCCCAGTACGGTAATGTGCAGTTAAGCTCCTCAGTGTAAAAAATGTATGGTTTAAAATGTGTCTCGACGTTATATTAATAGAGTTCTAGATTCATCTTGGTAAAATGCCAAAGTTCGCCAGAGTTCACGGGGGCGCGGAATCACACGTTCACATACAAGGTAAAATTTGATGCAATAACGCGTTCCTCTAATTATTTTACCTACAAATTTTTTAAATCATTATTGAACATTAAAATCAATCACGTGGCTATAGCTAATGTTTATACACTTTATGGATTTAAAATTACATTAATTTTATAGGATAGTGCAGTTGTTGCGCAAAATGCATTAAAGGAACAGTATGTAAGAAATTGATGTCAATTAATCATAAAATGGCCCTGATATGTCGCTAGACCTTAAGAAATCATTTTCATTTCAAATACTTATATCACTGACAACAGTGGTCTGGCCAGGATATTGTCATTTAAAAAGTGGAGTTGCAGCCCTCAACTGATGTTTATGTTGTCATGTTGTGTATTAGCCACCAATTGTGTGATTGCAGTACCAGTTTTAGCCACAAGTTTTGTGATTGCAATATCAGTTTTGGCCACAATCCTACATACTGTTCCTTAATGACACAATTAAACAAGTAATTTGTTAAAACCTAAATAAATAAAATATGCTGTTTCAGATGTCAATATGATACAAATATGTAATTATTTCGATTAACAGTTATTATTTAATATGAAAGTTAGTCAACACTTTTATTTTGGAGGTTTTTGCATGAAAGCAGGGGTGTTCAGATTTGAAATGTAAGTGCCGTGGAAAAGACTGAAAGCTCTATAATATTTCGTTTGATGTCTGTGTATGCACAAATTTTTGTGAGCTGTGCACACTGTGCCCCCTTAAAAAATTGGTGCATGAAGCCCCTGACCTCACCCCAGACCTCATGTTAAGAAAATAGAAAAAAAGCAAGGAGAAAACAATACATAAAATAAAACGAAAAAGAAAGTCATGCCACGGACATGAAAAACTATTTATAGAAATTTGTGCAAGTGTCACGAAAAAAGCTGAATTTCATGTCATAAACACAAATAAATTAATCAAATTTTGCGTGACTATAACATGACTTTCCGTGAGATCAGTCTGGTTTTGCCAGCACAAAGAAAGCAGGCCGTATACTCCATGCACCATAATCTGCCTAGCGTGAGAGGTTTTCCTGTCTAGAGCATGACATAGGCTTGGTCTTTAAGGAAACAAAACATCAAAACATAGATGTTTTGCCCCTCAAAAGGAAAAGTGCAGTACTATACTAAAATAATTGGATTTAGAGTCTCTCTCTCTCTCTTCCTCTCAGGCAAAGAGTGCCCATGTCCTTAATAGGTAGTACCCGAACAGATGGAACACAAATTGCTCTTTCCCTGCACCTCTGGGTTCAAGGCAATTTTATCCAGTGTGCCTGTGAAGTTCTCAGATTGCCTCGCTGGCCTTTGAGCTGTGCATGTGCTTCAAAGGGCTCTCTCTCTCTCAATCTCTCACATACACAAACACAGGCACGATGTCAGCCAGGCCTAAGTGTTTGTACGTTCACGGACAAGAAAGCTTGGGTTGGCCGGTCAACATCTCTGGCCTGATTGTGACACCAATGTATTTTGTGCAACGCAAAGTTTATGTGGATGTTAAAGGTTCATGATGGAACAGTCAGACCTTTACTTTATTTATTTTTTTAAGTACCACGGCTGTAGAATAAGAATAAACTTGGACATTTTTGCACACGACTTTTCTCTTGTGATGTGAATTTGGCTTGTGGCAATTCTTTATCCTCTGTCATCGCTTGACTGAATAAACAATTTTTTTTCAAAAAATACAGTAGATGAAGTTTACTGTTGTGAACATTCCTGTTATATCCATCAGATCTAACCATCAGTGATTTAGTGAGATTTCTGCATTTATGAAAATCCATGAAGCCGACTACCAAAAAAAAAACCCGCTCCGATCCCATTGTTTACCGGCCCATTAACAAACAAACATCAAGCCCCATCTTTCTAAAAACTGCTGACAGCAAAGGCGACAATTAATCACCATGGCGACCGACCTCTTGATTACAAACTGCTTGATGGGGCTTTGGGATGCAAGGGGACCAGCGGAGAACGGGAGAAAAAAAGGAGGGGGGAGGAAGCGAATTTAAAGAGCATTGTGCTAAATTAGAGGCCTTTATGAGCAGCGGTGACTATCCGGCCGCCTGATCTGCATACCAAGTGAAGGGTTAACCACGTCCCTGAGGTAATTTCGAACAATCAGAGCTCCAGTTAGCAATTAGTGAATTAACTGTAATGAGTCTGCGGTTGCCATAACGACAACGTTTTTTAAATGACACTTGTCAAAGTGAAGAACACTTGAACGTTGTGGAGATGAGGCCTTTTTTATTAGAAAGGGTGGGTGGGAGTGGGAGGGGGCGTTCGCTTAGTCCATTTTAAGTCCATTTAATTATCTGAGAGCTGATGAGCATTATTTGTTTGTCTGAATAAACTTAAAAACCTACCAACAAAACAATGTAATTAACCTTTGAGATCAGATCAGGAAGCGCGATGAAAGTGTGCGTGCGTTTTAATGCAATTCTGCTTGTCTATACGCAGGCAGGTGAGGGAGTTTAATAAATGCAAGCAAACAGCATTCGATGATGTTTTTGTGTGGGATGAAACTATTACTTTAGATGGAAACGACAGCAATTTCTGAGAAGTGCTTAAATTAATCTCTCTCTCTCTCTCTCTCTCTCTCTCTCTCTCTCTCTCGCCGAAATGAAATATTTCGGTATAGTGTATGTATTAATAAAGTATGGAAAAAGAAGATATACTCGAGTATAGACATTATGTGTGTGTGTGTGTGTGCGCGTGTGTGTGTGTGTGATGGCGTAGCCGTCATGCTTCCTCAGTCTGTGTCAAACTGAGATGCTCCGGGTTTCTGACAGACAGCACACACAGTGTGGAGGAAAAGCAACTTAAACTGCTTTTAAGCAACCCTCAGAGTTTAGTGCTTTGTCATGCACATTCAGCCCTTTTAATGAGAAAACTGTCTGAAATACGGGGCGCAGACAGTCTACTGAACGCTAGCGACTGTCACACACAGACAGCCATGATGGAAAATCTTCCAGCAAACATCCACAGTTAAAGCTCACTGTTGAAAGTTACTAAACAATCATATTGGTCACAGTTAAACTGTTGCTAAGACTGATAGGAAATGTGCACCTGTGCATAATGACTTCAAATGTTAAAGTTTCAGTCTTCCATACTTCTCATGGCAAAACAAAATCTCAATAAGTTGTATTCCAATAAAAACTTTTCAAAATAAACATAGCCTATTATATTTTTCGTGCCTACAGCTTGTCAGTAAAAATTACATCTAAAAATGTAATTTAGCTTCTTATTCCCAATTTACACTCAACTAAAGGATTGTTAGGAACACCTGTTCAATTTCTTATTATTGCAATTATCTAATCAACCAATCACATTGCAGTTGCTTCAATGCATTTAGGGGTGTGGTCCTGGTCAAGACAATATCCTGAACTCCAAACTGAATGTCAGAATGGGAAAGAAAGGTCATTTAAGAAATTTTGAGCGTGGCATGGTTGTTAGTGCCAGACGGGCCGGTCTGAGTATTTTTACACATTTCTGCTCAGTTACCAACCATTTCTAGGGTTTACAAAGAATGGTGTGAAAAGGGAAAAACATACAGTATGCGGCAGTCCTGTGGGCGAAAATGCCTTGTTGATGCTAGAGGTCAGAGGAGAATGGGCCGACTGCGATTCAAGCTGTTAGAAGAGCAACTTTGACTGAAATAACCACTCGTTACAACCGGGGTATGCAGCAAAGCATTTGTAAAGCCACAACACGCACCACCTTGAGGCGGATGGGCTACAACACCCGAAGACCCCATCGGGTACCACTCATCTCCACTACAAATAGGAAAAAGAGGCTACAATTTGCACGAGCTCACCAAAATTGGACAGTTGAAGACTGGAAAAATGTTGCCTGGTCTGATGAGTCTCGATTTTGGTTGAGACATTCAGATGGTAGAGTCAGAATTTGGCGTAAACAGAATGAGAACATGAATCCATCATGCCTTGTTACCACTGTGCAGGCTGGTGGTGGTGGTGTAATGGTGTGAGGGATGTTTTCTTGGCACACTTTAGAGGCCCCTTAGTGCCAATTGGGCATTGTTTAAATGCAACGGCCTACCTGAGCATTGTTTCTTACCATGTCCATCCCTTTATGACCACCATGTACCCATCTTCTGATGGCTACTTCCAGCAGGATAATGCACCATTTCACAAGCTCAAATCATTTCAAATTGGTTTCTTGAACATGACAATGAGTTCACTGTACTAAAATGGCCCCCACAGTCACCAGATCTCAACCCAATAGAGCATCTTTGGGATGTGATGGAACGGGAACTTCATGCCCTGGATGTGCATCCCACAAATCTCCATCAACTGCAAGATGCTATCCTATTAATATGGAACAACATTTCTAAAGAATGCTTTCAGCACCTTGTTGAATCAATGCCATGTAGAATTAAGGCAGTTCTAAAGGCGAAAGGGGGTCAAACACGTTATTAGTATGGTGTTCCTAATAATCCTTTAGGTGAGTGTATGTTCATTTTAGTATGTTTTAAAGGCAGAGTTCACCCAAAAATGAAAATTCTGTCATAATTTACTCACTCTCATGTTGTTACAAACCTGTATAAATTTCTTTGTTCTGATGAACATGAAAAAAGATATTTTAAGGAATGTTTGGAACCAAACAGTTTATCACGAACGGTTTGATTATGAAAATTCCTCAAAATATCTTATTTCGGGTTCATCGAAACAAAGGAATTTATACAGGTTTGTAACAATGTAAGAGTGAGTAAATGAAGACAGAATTTTCATTTTTGGGTGAACTATCCCTTTAATATGTAGATCTCAGATGCAAAAGCCACTAAACGCCACCTCTGTTAATAATAAGACAATGATATTAACCAAATGCTCCCAGGAAGTACATTCACATTCACTTTAAATTTGCATTTTTTCCCCAGTTTACCGAATATATTAGGATATTGACAGCATTTTTGAGCCTCTTACCTTTATTCAGTGACTAAAGACTTTTTCTAGAAATGGAGATTTTTGCATGCACTTTTCACAGTCAAATGTGCAAATACCAATGAAATGACTAATGTGAAAATAAGGCATTTCAATTATTGACTAAAAACCTAATTACCGAACCTAAACATAAGAGCCTGATATACAATGTTCATTTACAAGAAAACATCAGATGCACTTAGAGAGTTTTGCACATGAGCTCCTCATATTTTCAATTTAAAATGTGATAAGTGATCTAACAGCCTTTCCTAGATGGAAATCTGTGTATTTGCTTTTTCTTCTTACATGATGCGATACATTCAGGCTGCCTATAGAAAACTGCTGTATTCATTTCACCAGTATTATTATTAAGCCCAGCATGTATGGTGGTGGGATTGTGTGCCACTCTGTGGGGTGAGCCTAAGATAAATCACCACTGTTGCCACATTTCTGCTTTGAAGCTCCATTTACACACTATGGGCCGAGCTTGTTACGCACTTTAACATGCACACAAATGCACAGGGGTTTTTAGATGTATGGCTATGTGTCATGCACACCCGCAGCAGTTATTTGTGTTTATGCCATTAGCGCCGAAACGTCACTGCTGCACCCAGCGGAGCGCATTACAAAAGTAAAGCACATTACTAATGTTACCAGCATAGCAGGTGTAAAAGCATCAAAACTGCCAGAGTTTGGGTTTGTTGAGTTCATTTTGCCCATAGAAATATACTGTGGTGGTACATGGTACAGTTATAGTATCTGATGGAACTTTAATACCAATATCATGTACCATGTTAGTTAAAAAATACTACAAAATACTACAAAAGTGTCTCAGAGAAAACAACCGTATCAGTGGCGTAGCAAGTGAATCCCGGCCCATATGCAAAAAAAAATTACGGGCCCCCTTAAGCCAAAGCCCCCCTCCAACCTTGCCCGTTGGCACTGTTAAAGGCGGAGTCCACGATGTTTGAAAAACGCGTTGGAAAAGGAGACGGGCCGACTACCAAAACACACTTATAGCCAATCAAATCAAATCAAATGCCGGGTTGCGTATGTGTGGGGCGGGTCTATCAACAGAAGGTCCAGATTCTATTGGGGTAGGGGCGTGTTTATTTGGGTGATTTCAAATATCAACATGGCTTTCAAACATCGTGGACTCCGCCTTTAACTGTGGCACGCAGGTCTGTTAGCAACATAAGATAGTCAAATATTTTTACTTTACTTTTTTACTTTAAAGGGTAGATTTAAGTAAAGAAAAATGAAATGTTTTAGGTAGTTTTTGACTCGTGACTAACTTCTCCGCCTTCTCTTTTCTCTTTAAGGCCCCACTTTTATGTTTATATTTGCCCATCCTTAATGTTCATGTAGATTGCCGCTATATTAACCTCTCACACTGTGTTTTCTTTTTTTTTGGCACGGCGATGCGTCATGTAAAAAAAATGATAGCGTAGTAGTCTACGGCAGCCGCGGAGTGCAAAAAAAAAAAATAAACGCAAACAAGAAATGACAGAGAAATTAGTCATTATGGAGAAATAAGAAATCACTACACATGATATGCATACAAAAATATATTTATTGCAGCCAGAAATAAAAATTAAATTGAAAAAAAAATGTTTTAATGAAAAGCCCGGACGGGCCCCCAATTGGCCTGGGCCCATTTGCACGTGCATACCCTGCATGCCCAGACGCTACGCCACTGGACCGTATTACCATTAGAAAATGGCCAAAGTAACAACAATTTGCATGCATTTCATGTATGCATAAAACTAAATGTAAAACATAAAAGGCCATTTAACACCAAGGACGATAACTATAAGTATGACGTTATAGCGATAACAATAAAGAGGAACAATATAAATGTGTGCTGTCAAAAAATGGTCTCTAGCTGTCACTATAGGGCAGTACTCTTTAAAAAGGTCCTAATATTTACCATTTAGGTACAGATATGTATACATTTGGATACTTTAATGTACTAATATATGCCTCTGAGGTACTAATATTAACTCTTTAGGTGCAAACGTGTACTTTTTGAAAGGGTACCAGCCCAGTTACAACTAATAAATTCTAACAATTGCAGATATTTTATGGACATAACTCATTGGAGTTTACTTGCTACTAAGTCACTTAGTTTCATGTGTCTCAAATAAAAATCTTTCAAATATTAAATAAAATTAACCCAGTGCGAAGTCTTTCCATAAATGCCTTATTATCATTCCTGATACCCTTTAAACACCACACACTAAAAATTTTGCAAGGTTATTTTTGACCCAATGCTGGGTAAATATTTGTACAGAACACATAAAAATAAATCTATGCCTATGCTGAGTTGTTGTTAACTCAACCATAAAATAAATTAATGCAGCATTGCATTGAAACAACCAAGCGTAGGTTTATTTAATAACCCAGTATTGTATTCTGTCCAATATTTACCAAGCATTGGGTTAAAAATAACCCAGCAGAATTTTGCTTCCAGACAGAACCTACACATCTAAAAAGGTGCGCATCAGTTTGTTTTAAAGTAACCTGGGACAAAATCAGTGCTATAGAGAGGCAACTTAATCTTACGGAAATGTAATTTTGTTTTATAGATGGTTTCAGCAGTAACAACATACACGAGCAGCATTCGTGGAACACACGTAACTTCCGGTAAACTCCGCTAAGAATCAATAACAACAAAGTCCTTTTAAAGTAGTTGATTTATATAACAAGCAAAATAAACAACACATAGATTACCTAGAAACTTTTTTTTTCGACAAGGTATTTGTTCAAGAGTTTAGTTTAGCAACTAGTCAGACCATTAAACAAATCGGAAGGAAAGTTCCAACCAGACGCGTAATCGCGTCACCGCATGTGCGTCCGATGAAACCGTCTAGTCATGGAATATTTGATTAATGTATTCATGCTATTGACACAATTATCAGCTGCCACTGGTTACAATCACTTTCTCTGACATCCTGGCAGCTCGTGACTGCTAACCCAAGGATGCGCTATTTTAAAAATAAGTGTTCTGATTGTCACGTGTGTGGTTCCCTTTTCCAAAATATGTGTCCTGTGTGTCGAGAGATCCTGTGTGCATCACGTGTCCTGTCAAAACAAGTGCCTGCTGCAGACGTGTCAAAACCATTTATGATTAAAGAGACGCTTACGTTCCCAAAATACACGCTAGACACTTCCTTAACAGTAAACTCTGATTACGCATGAGATTATGTGAGTATCTGACAAACGCGAGCATATCTTTTATCATAAACCCTTTAGACGCAGCTGCAGCAGGCACTATTTTGGCATGACACGTGATGCACACACGATCTCTCAAAGCACAGAACACATATTTTGAAATTACGAAGCACACACATGACAAGCTACATACATGTGACGAACTTTGCATCGAGCGTCCTCGTAAAAAAGAAGTCACCGGCCGCCACTGATCCTAACCTAAAGCCCAACTCTAACCACAGTGTAAAAATTGCTTTTAATTTAGTTAGATTAAAAAAACTCTAAAACAAGATAATTCTTAACAAAAAAATCTGAGAATCTATTTTTAAAGTTTAATATTTCTCACCCCATCGGGGAGTTAGTATTCCTGTACTATAACAACATTATGCTCTGGAATATAAAAGAATACGAATTTGCTAGTAAGGTTAAAAAGAAACTTAATTCAAGAAATACATGAAGACAAATAATATCTTAATTAAGGATGTAGTCTTTTGGGATACTTCAGAATATTTTAATAGAATACAAGAAAAAAAATCTTTATTTTATGTAGCATATAAAATCAAGTTCAGCAATCCTATTCTTTTTATTAGGGATAACAATTACTATAATTCGAAGTGAGAGGATATTTCAAAACTATTTATGTCACTGCTGCAGAGTCAAATCTCCTAGCCTGGATACTTTACTCAACTACTTTCACAGCAAGAACCATTCAGTCAAAGGTTCATAAACATATACACAACATTTCCTTCTTAACTTTATATAATCAAAATAATAGGTCTGCCTAGTGATTAGTCACGACTAATTGTTTGCAGAATAAAAGTTTCTGTTTACATTATATATGTGGGTGTACTGTGTAAAATAATTCTGTATATATAAATAAATAAATAAATACATACACACACGTATAATTTTAAGAAAAATATATATTTATATAATAAATATTTATATTTACATATAATATAAATTATATATATATATAAAAAAAATCTATATACACATCCAAATATTTCTTAAAAATATACATGCGTGTGTGTATTTATAATTATTATACACAGTATAATAATATATATATACTGTATATGATGTAAACAAAACGTTTATTCTCCAGCCAGTTAGTTGCGAAGAACCATTAGGCAGCCCTACAAAAAAACCTTTATCCACTACAAAGAACCTTCTATAAAACAGAAAGGTTCATTTGAATGTAAAATGTCCTTTACCATACAGCCAAAATTGGTTCCTCTATCTATGGCATTATGTAGCACCTTTAGTTTTAAGAGTGTATGAGCATTAAAGAGATTTTACACAAGCACACAGATACCAGTTATTAGCTGCAGAAATAGAGAGAAAGGGAGAAAGTGAGTCACCTGAGGGTACAGGGTAAAATGAGAGGTACATCAAAAGTAAGACGGTGAATTTAAATCCCAGTCTGCAGATCATTCTCCGTATTTACAAATCGATCAAGTTCACATCCAAACTTCACACAAACTGACAAAACCAACCAAAACCATCCCTGACCAAAAAAGGACAGCCCGTCCTCTGTGTGTGTGCATGTGTGTGTGTGCGTGCGTGTGTGTTCACAGGTTGACCTCCAAACCACTGTGTCTGGACTTCTGAATGCAGTTGTAATTAAAGTAAATTAGATATGTGCACAGCCAATTTTCACAGAGACCGGCCAGCAATACTTTTATTATTGAGAAGGATCAGGCTGGCTTATACGGTGAGGGATTCAAGTCAATGGAGGAGAAAAGGGCGAAGATTTATTCAGAAAGAGAAAAAAGAGCCCTCAGAAATCTCGAGGCTCTCAAATGCAGGTGGCGGCGTGGAGAAAATCACTCTCCCTCTCTCTTTTATTCCAGAGGGATGGAAATGACAGCAACAGGAGGAAGTGGAAGAGGCTCAGTGGAGGAAGAGAGTGGGCGCGCACATCAAAGACTCCCATCTGGAGCGCGTCCACACCTTTCTCCATCTCTCGCACACAGACGCATGCTTCTCGCGGGCTCTTATCCGCCAGACAAACTGCCGTTTTTAATTTGTGTGACAATACGTGCGGACGGCCCCTTATTTGCAAGGGGGAGCCTGGAGCAGCTCCCATTTGAATAAGCACACATGTGGGTTATCAGGGATCAGGAGACTGTGCACACAGACAAGCGGAGCGTGACGAGCAGAGCTTGGCCTTCGTCAGTGGGGCATGGAACCGCACAGCACCACGTAAGACAGCGCTTAACACAACACCCTACATTACACAATGCTGCACGACATGGAGGAGCTTAGCACATCAAAATAGATTAATAGCTAACGCACAGAGGTACAGCACAACACAACACATGTAGCACATGCAACACAGCCAGGATAACACAACCCATGCCAACACAAAATGCAGCATGACACAGTGCTGTAGACACAGCACAACACAGTGTGACACAACAAATGTAGCACAACAAATGTAGCACACACAAAAAAGCCTTTAAATAAGACTTTAAGACATAGCACAACACAGAATATAAAACAAGAATATAAACACAGCCTACCCCAACACACAGCACATCATTACACAACACATGTAACACACACAGCACAGCATGACACAACACATATGACTTTAAAACATTGCACAACACAGAATATAAAATTAGAATATAAACACAGCCTAACCCAACACACGGCACAGCATTACACAAATGTGTAACATACACAATACAGCATAACTCAACACATGTGTAACACACAAAACATTCTGACACAACACACATCACAATACAGTATGACACAGCATATCACAACTCGTCACACACATAAGACACCCTGATACATGGCACGGCAAAACACGTGACAAAGAATGACTCAACACATCTCACACACACAGCACATGTAACACATTACACAACACATGTGTAACAATTCAATTCAATTTAATTTGATTTATATAGCGCTTTTCACAATTGTTTAATGGTTCCAGTTGTAACACACATCACACACAACACTGTATGACACAACACAGTGACGACACAGCATAACACAACTAGTCACACAGTGGCACATAAGACACCATGATACAATGCACAACATAACACATGACACATAACATAGAATGACAACACGTTTAACACAGCACAGTAGTATGACACAGCATAACACAACACTTGTAACACACACAGCACAGTATGACACATCATAACACAACACAGCCTGCACAGCTAAACACTGTACACCACATGTAACACACACAGCAGAGTATGACACAGCATAACACAACACATCACACAACACAACACAGCCTAACTCAACATACAGCACATGTAACACATTACACAACACATTTGTAACAATTCAATTTAATTTGACTTATATATCGCTTTTCACAATTGTTTAATGGTTCCAGTTGTAACACACAACACATTCTGACACATCACACAACACTGTACAGTATGACACAACACAACACAGTATGACACATCATAACACAACTCGTCACACACACAGACACCCTGATACAGTGTACAGCATAACACATGACACAAAACATAGAATGACAACACGTGTAACACACAGCACAGTAGTATGACACAGCATAACACAACACTTGTAACACACAGCACAGTATGACACATCATAACACAACACAGCCTGCACAGCAAAACACTGTACACCACATGTAACACACACAGCAGAGTATGACACAGCATAACACAACAGATGTAACACACACACAGCACAGTATGACACAGCATAACACAACACATCACACAACACAGCCTGACACAAAATGCACAGCACAACACTGTACACCACATGTAACACACGCAGCGGAGTATGACAGAGCATAACACAACACTTGTAACACACACACAGCACTATATAAAACAGCACATCACAACTCATCTCACAAACACAACACAGCCTAACTCAACACACAGTACATGTAACACATTACACAACACATTTGTAACAATTCAATTTAATTGGACTTATATAGCGCTTTCACAATTGTTTAATGGTTCCAGTTGTAACACACAACACATTCTGCCACATCACTCAACACTGTATGACACAACACAGTATGACACAGCATAACACAACTCGTCACACACACAGACACCCTGATAAAGTGTACAGCATAACACATGACATAAAACATAGAATGACAACACGTGTAACACACATCACAGTAGTATGACACAGCATAACACAACACTTGTAACACACACAGCACAGTATGACACATCATAACACAACACAACACAGCCTGCACAGCTAAACACTGTACACCACATGTAACACACACAGCAGAGTATGACACAGCATAACACAACACATCACACACACAACACAGCCTGACACATACTGCACAGCATAACACTGTACACCACATGTAACACACGCAGCGGAGTATGACACAGCATAACACAACACATGTCACACACACAACACCTGACACAACCCTGCTGAAAAAAACAGCATCAAACCAGCATGGACCAGCATTGGAATTATGCTGGTTTATGCTGGTTTAGTCACCAGCATACCAGCACCAAAACACAACATATGTTGGTATGACCAGCATGGGATGCTGGTGCTAATGCTGGTTTAGCTGGTGCTAATGCTGGTTTGGTGCTGGTTTAGCTGGTACTAATGCTGGTGCTGATGCTGGTTTGATGCTGGTTTAGCTGGTGTTCACTAGCAAACCAGCACCAAAACACAACATATGCTGGTCTTGCTGGTAACCACATGTAACACATGCAGCAGAGTATGACACAGCATAACACAACAGATGTAACACACACAGCACAGTTAGACACCATAACACATCACACACACACACACACACACACACACACACACACACACACACACACCAAAATGTCCCCACAAGGTCACAAAAACACTGGTATTCCTATCTTTGTGGGGACAGAGCATAACACTGTACACCACATGTAACACACACAGCAGAGTATGACACAGCATAACACAACGCATGTCACACACACAAACGCATGTCACACACACACAACACAGTATGACACAGCATAACACATTGCATCACACACAAAACACAGCCTGACACAAAATGCACAGCATAACACTGTACACCACATGTAACACACACAGCAGAGTATGACACAGCATAACATGACATAGCATAACACCACAACACATGTAACATGACACCAAAATATGACACAGAATAACACAACCCATGTCACAAGGCCTGACACAACATACAACACATCACAGTATGACACAGTACAACACAACACAGAACAACACAAACACACATTTTGAACAGCAAATAAATATAACAGTGAATCACATTTCAAAATATTATCAAGTAAAATTTTCAAAAGTTAATCTGAAATAAAACTTTTACAGCTCAGAACCGCAACGCATCACTGTGCAAAATCCATATAACTCAACCCTTAACAACACAAAAACACATCATACACACAGTCACAAAAAACAAAAGTCTCCAGACTCCAGAAGTCAGTGGGGTTCCACTTTCCAGGCTTCGGAGAAAACCTCAAATTAAAGACTACAGTACCACACTGAAGCACACCGGGCTTCTCCAGCGTGTCATACTCATGTCTTATTTCCTCATGAGAGGAGAGAGAGGCAAAACCTGAGTGAGCAAAGTGAGCATTCTCCCAGAAAATATCACTTCCCCCCTCTGTCGGAACAGCCCAAACACTTCTTGTTTGTGCTTTTTTCCCCATGTCAGCTGCAAGGCCCTCTTGGCGACAGCAGCCTGGGGAGAGAGAGAAAGAGAGAGAGAGAGAGAGAGAGAGAAAGAGAGATAGAAAGAGAGAGAGAAATCCCCCGTAGGGAGGAGTTGCCTCTGGGCCTCAGAAAGCCTATTTACGACAAGCTGTGCTTGTTACTTTCATCAAAATAGAGCATGGAGCTTTTCTTCTCCCCTTGTTTTCTTGTGCTTTTGGCAGGAGGGTGTTATTGTTAAGCACCAGGTTCCATTGTGCTTGACCGAGTAGTGAAAGTAAAGACAGGAGGAAGAGGAAGGAGGGGAGGATTGGAAACGATTCTCTCTTCCTCCTTGAGGCCCATCCGCTATGTTCAATATCTAAGGTGGCTATCATGCTGTCACAACGGTCAGTTAAAGACAGTGTCCACATGAAATCAAAATGTTCAAACAACAACCCCAACACCACATCACATGATGATAGCAAACTTAAACCTTAACGTTTACCTAAAACCATTTATATATTTACTGATGATTATGTTGAAAAAAAATATATTAATTCTATTTGATGCTACACTCTTAAAAATTGGGTTCAAACAACCTACTATACAATGTAGGCTTGTGCCGATAGACGAAAATATTATGTATCGACAATCAGGTAACACTTTATTTTACGACCCGCAGTACCGCGTAATTAAACCGAATTTACAGCGTACCTATTTGTAACAACAGAGTACCTCTGCAGTACGTACTTGTAGGTATAAGGGAACAATATTTCAAGTTTGGGGTAATAAGGGGTACCTATTGTAATATCACCTATGTATGACTTACGTCTATGTGTAATATGGTCTATTGATTTTTTTGTTATTTTTTTTCATATTTGCTACTTACCTGATGAAAGTGTATTGTATAGCCTACAGTTGATGTCTACAAGCCACGTCGGCAAATAAAATATAACAGCACAATAAAAATAATAGCAACTTGTACCTCTTTGATCTGTATATGTATACAGGAGTTACCAGGTAACTCTTACCTTTGCGGGCTGTAAATTAAAGTGGCGCTTATTACAGCCTTGTTCTGTGTATTTACCAGGTAACTCTCATATTTGCGGGCTGTAAACTAAAGTGGTGCTTTGTTCACCTCTTGTTATAAATGTTATAGGGTAAATAAATACCATAAACATACAGAATATTGTTATTTTAAAACATCTTTAAAACACTATAATTAGGCCAACACTTAATTTTTATTAACACAAAACTTTTATTTCAAATAAAAAGTCATGACAATTTTTCGTTGTTTTTGCGGCTTGGCTTCCTCTGTTGGGGTTCTTGTCCACTCGGATGTTGAGTTGATGTCGTCTCACAAATGCTGTTCTACATTACATATAAAAAACATAAATGGAAGCCTTCAGTAAATGTTTCTTCACTGTGCACTGTGTACAAAAAAAATGAGTTTTCTGAGCCAGTTATTAACTCTAGGCTAACTTATGTGCTAGCTAACCTGCTGCTACAGTTAGCTGGCAACTTTCTTGAAAAAAAACAATGAAATTTTGAAATGTGTGGGTCATGCATTAACAGTGTAGAAAGTTTTTAAAACCTCTTAAAGAAATTTCACCTCAGGATCCCGTTCCAGCAGGCAAACCTCCTGCAGACGGCCGCGCGCTCTACACCTGAGCAGTAGCCTACGCATGTAGTCATCTTTTGCTTTAGTGGGAGCTGATATCTGCTGTTGTTTCATTCTGGTTTGCCATTGCATAAATTATATTTGGCTAAAATACTTGTGTTTACACATGTTTCAAAGCTTTATTCTACCAATGACAACACCTATTAAAAATAAACAAATAGCGTGCTGCTTTGTGGTCATTATTGTGTCATTTGAAATAAAAGAGTTTCAGAGTCAAAATTGCAAAGGACCACTTATGTCCGCAAATGTTAGAGTTTCCTGGTAAATAGGGAATAAGTTGCTATTTTTATTGTACTTACCTTAAAAAAAAGATAACAACATTAAATCAGCTGGACTTTTGTTATTAAAAGCAAGTAATATAGGCAACTAAAATAAAAGTGATGTGCTGTTATATTTATTTGCCGATGTGGCTCATAGACATCGACTGTATACAACATTCAGTAGTCAATATGAAAAATTCACAATAAATCATAAAAAATACAACAATTTCCCCATAGACTTGACTAAGTCATACATACCACGTAATATTACAATAGGTACCCTGTAGTTATAAAATACTTAGAGTATAAATTATTTATAATTCTTCATATTCTTACCCCCTTATTACCCCAAACTTAACATATTGTTCCCTTATACCTACAAGTACGTACTGTAGAGGTACCCTGTTGTTACAAGTAGGTACGCTGTAAATTCGGTTTAATTACGCCGTACTTTGCGGGTCGTAAAATAAAGTGTTACCTATAGTTTCACATTAACATGCACATTGCATGCTTTTCTTGCATGAGAGGGTTTGTGGGCTTGGGTGCCTTGCGCGAAAGAGCTTAAAACACCTGTCGATTCCTTCTCGCACGCCCCTGGACTTAAAGCGCACATCTTGGACTCTTGCTGGGACCTGAATGTGGACCAGAACTTGTAATACGCACGGCTCTGACATTTCCTTGCACTAGAGATCGTGTTGTTAGCGCCCAGAGGGCTGGCACGCAGGAATTTAATGATGCGCTCGGATTAATGGCATCAGTTTTAAGAAGGTTGCGGTCATGACAGTGTTGCCCTTGCTTCTTTTTTCTCCACCAATCAACCTGGTCTCACGAATTTCCGTGGTATAGTCACGGAAAATTTTGCTCATTTATCCGCGTCATTGTCACGGATCTCCGCATTTTTCCTTTCTTTTCTGTGTCATTGTTACGGATTGGTTTCTCAACTGTTTTGTCCTATTTTCTTACCATTGTTGCTTCGGTTTAGGGTTAGATTTACATGCAATGACATCCTTTCCCAAACCCAACTCTAACCCTAACGCCAGGTGACAATGGTTTAAAATTTAGAAAATATAAAAGAATAAATAAGAAAAAAATAGTATAAACCAATACTTAAAGTGACATCCTAACAAAAACACCAAATCTAACCCTAAACCGAAGCAACAATGGTTTGGAAATAGGAAAAAGCAGTTGAGTAACCAATCCGTGAGAATGACATGGAAAAGAAAGTCCGTGTTACGGCCACTGAAAAATGCGGAGATCTGTGACAATGACACGGATAAATGAGCAAAATATTCTGTGACTATACCACAGAACTTTGTCAAGTGACTTAATGAGTCAATAAATGAGTAAACTACTGCCCCACCCTGCGATACTATCGTGTATCGGCGATCTCACAGGCTGACGATAGGACGATCTCAAAATGGGCCATATCACCCAATACTAATACGCTGTATAAACAAGTTGGTTCAACTTTAAAAAAATAAGTTACCTGGTTACCTTTGAATTTTTAGTTAATTCAAACAAAAATATTAGTTGACACAACAACTCTTACACAAATGTTTTGAGTCAACTAATATTTTTAAGTTGAATAAACTCAAAATGTAAAGGCAACTAGATAACTTACATTTTTAAGTTGAACCAACTAAATGTTTTATACAGGAGTTAAATTACAACCACAGGGGTTGGGTTTGTCCCCTTTTGACCCAAGACTGGGTTGAAAATAACCCAGCATTTTCAGAGTATATTGTTTACAGTAAACTGCATGCACAGGATTGTGGGATATCGTGAATAATGAATCATATATGCTCCATTTAAAAAAACTTATCTTGCTAGGATTTATATACTGCTCTCTATATATGATATGCGAAGGGAAGATATTTGAGGTTTTGGACACATCCCATGTCTGTCTCCAACAGAGGAGAACCTGTAATGTCACAGAGTGTGCGCAACCTTTGATCCTCAGCTGTACTCCATCAAGTTCAATTAGAGCCGCCGCTGTCCCTGGCGGCCCCGTTTGTCATCATCTATTGGCCTGCGCACATTCCACATATTGAAGGAGTGGACAGAAAATCAATAAATAGGATTGAGCTGCCAAGGCCTGCAGGGAGCCCTCTCTCTTTGTCTCTAGTCTCTCTCCCTGTCTCTCTCTTTGTCTCTCTCTCTCTCACTCCCTCTTTCTGTCTGTGCCTCCTTATGGAGTCTCTGCTAAAGCAATTTTGAGCTCTGCTCCATCACGGCCGCCGATTTTCACCCAACTCTACACTGTCCTCAATTTCATCAGCAAGTGAAAAGGCAGTTTTTGACTTTCTATCCCTCATCACTCTTTCTGTACAGCTCAATTTTTCTGTCGCTCTCAGAAACACATACGCTCACGATCACCCACCGCTTTTTCAGAACGCAATCACCCACCATGGCTTTCTCATTGAAATGTGACCTTTAACCCTTTACGACTCCCGCCCACATCAAGAGGACTCAGATGGACTGGTAGCGCATGTGTGTTACCTGAGGATACACCTCACCAAATATATATATGAAGAGTTTAGATGCAAAACCCATTTGTAATTATTTTCTTGTAAATTAACATTTTTTTATCAGGCTCTCATGTTTAGGTTCAGTAATTGCACTTTAATGGTAAATAGGTTATTAATCTTATATATTTACAAATGTTACTTTAGTAATTTCATTGGCATTTAACACATTTATTTTGCTGCAAAACTCTTTAAGTGCATGCAAGCTTTTTTGACAAAAACCTCCACTTCTAAAAACATAGAAACATAGTAAAGAGCGAAATTACTATAAATGCAGTTAGAAACATTGCAAAGGATGAAAGTCAGAATTCAAAATGTAAAAATAAAAAACTGATGCATTTGGCTGCCACATTTGAGTATTTTTCAGGTCCAAGTACAGTACTCACAAGGGACCAAATTTTGAATGTGATCCATGGTCGTTTTTGTGCACTTTGAGGACTTTGCTGAAAAATCAATGTGGCGTTTAATGGATTCTGCCAACAAACTGATATTTTTCAATGGCCTGAATTAGACGGATTTAAAGAGAAAGTATTTGATGAATATATAATATGTGCTGAGAGCATTCGGTTAATATCATTATCTTATTTTTGACCGAGGTGGCATTTATTGGCTTTTGCATCTGAGCTCTTCATTTGCAACCAAGATTGTTGTTTTTGCAATGGTATAATGACTAAGGGTGTCACAATTTCATTTTTAATCGAAATCGATAGAAATTAGGTCACAACCTCGAACTTCGAATAAAAAAATGGAATCGTCGATGCTGCCACGTCCCCATGTCACGTCCGGTCGGCTTGCCAAGCGGAAAAAAACACATGTTGAGTGCTGCGAGTCAACCTCCTCCTAACTTCGCTAACTACAGCCAATTAAAAGATAGCATGATGCAGGAGACACCACATAAGCTGCTCTTTACATGGGAAACAAAAACCAGCACGCGCCTCCCGCCTTCACCTGAACTCAATCAGAGCATGCACGCGTGCACAGCAGAGCGGCGTCTGTGCCAGGAGCGGTCGTTTCTCTGAACTGAGATCTGTTCAAGTTTCACAATAACTAATTTCAGTTGCTTAGTTTTTTTACCTTTAAATAATGTCTCTAAAATTATCTCAGTGATAGAACAACTTTTTACTGGACAAATTGTACTGTTGCTGCAACCTGAGCAGCCTCCTAGCTGCTACAAGCACACTCTGAAAGTGGCGGTGGAGGGTAGAGCACACAGCCCCGCCCCTCCCCCTGCCTGCAGAAGAGTGTCTGATACCAGGAACTGTTGCGTTTTCAACCACATGGGGGAGCTGTAAGTCATTTTTACATGGAAACTACATAGTGTTGCTTTAAGAGTTATAAAAACAGCATTTAAACATGACTTATTGGGGTGTAGTCTCACAATCTCGTCCGACGGTAATAAAAGCGCGTTTTTAAGGTGCAAAGTACTAACAGGAATGTTCATCTGACAGGAAGTTTTGTTTTATCAGGTATGTGCGTGCACCATGTTTTTCCACTGGTAGCACGACTAACATGGCAGGGCATCTCCGGGCATAAAAATGGCATAGCAACCTGTTCTTTCAAAAAAAAAGAAGTACAAAATTGAGAATCATTCGAACTGCGACCTTAGAATCGAAAATGTAACCGAATTGAGGATTTGGAGAATCGTGACACCCCTAAAAATGACCATATACAATATTTTTCAGTCCCTGTTAGAACCAGAAAATAGAGGAAATGTTTATGCAGTATTAAATGGTATAAAACATAAACATAAAAAAGATCTAAAGAAAAAAAATTGAAAATTATCAAGCAGCGAAGTGTCAAGTATTTAGTGTGACCTCCTCTAACACTTAAAGCAATAGCAGGAACTTCTTAAAACTAAATGAAATGAAAACCTTATGTTGAATCTAATGACTTCAGGACTTCAGTCTCCTCAAAAGACTTAAAGATGTACTTAGTGTCAAGAGTGGTCACACTTAATACTGACTATCGCCCGAAGAAGCCATTTTTTGTCAATTTTTTTTTTATCATATTGTGTACAAAAATCTCTTATACACTGTAAGAAAAAAGGTACAAAACTAGACCTTTTTGTCAGTTGGGGAGGGGGGGTAATTTAAGGTTCTGTTTTGTAACTTTACAGGTATACTAAACATAATACAATGTTGGGGTACATTACTGTATACCTTAAGGATCTGTTAACTGTTTCGTACCTTTAAAGAGTACCTATTGTCCTATTCACGATTTTACATTTCCTTTGGTGTGTAAGTGTGTATTAGTACATGTTAACAGTACGCAAAAGGTACAAACCCCAAAGTAAACGTGTACGTGATTTATCGTCTCCAACGTAAATCTTTTTTCTTGGACTACAACAAACACACAGATTGTAGGCAACCGTTTACTTCCTAAGATTGGTAATTTAGACAAGACCGACATTATCATAATTCCTCACAGCCTGTAAGTTAACTTCTGTTAGCATTGCATTGTGACCGAATCTTTCAAACGTGGTAAGTAGCGTCACATTTCCGGCTGACGTCAGAAGTATTCAGGTCAATCACAACGTACAGAGTAGCTGGCCAATCAGGGACACAGAACTTTTCAAATTCGTGCATTTCAGGAAGAGAGTGAAATTTGGAACTACAAAAATGTACGGTATGTGAAAAATAATGTGTTTTTAACCATAAACCATGGAAACACATTGTGTTATACCAAATATAATTTTTTTTTTTAGCAATGACAGGTGCACTTTAAAATTGAACTGGTACAAAATTGTTCCTTAAGGTACACTTAGGGTATAATACTGTACCCTAAAAGATACAACATTTCAATGTGTTGTTTAAGCATAGGGGTACAAAAACCTTTTTTGTACCTTTTTTATATTTTTTTTCTGATAGTGTAGCAGTTCTTAACTGGACACACATGTTGAAGAAAAGCTACATCACATTCTTGATGTTACAATAAATTCCTAGAAGTTGTTAGTGTTTCATTTGTATGAAAGTTTTGAAACCTTTGAATTAAAAAACTGGAGGGTTTCCAGAGAGACACAAAATGCACAAAAACAACTCCCTATTCACCTGAAGGACATTTATCTGTTTTGAAAAGAAACACTAAAACAAAGACATTTTTTCATACCTAAATATGCATTCTCTCTCTCCCACACAATAATTTTGTCAGTGCAGGTGCACAAACGGTCCCCTGAGATGCCCCTTTATCCCCGCTGACAGTACTCTCTCCTCTTTCACCCGCAGGAAAAGCAACAAAGCCACTCAAGGTCAGTGACTCCCTGACAACCGCTCCATCTGCAAGGTATTATCATTTCATTACCTGTCTGCGTCAAAAAGCCCCGCTGTTTTCCCTCAGATTCCATCGCCATAGTAACTATTGATTTATTGTTTGTTAGAGGCCAATGGTTCCTGGACGATTAGCTCTTGATAGCACCATATGACAAACAGCTGCACTTTGGGCCAGATTGGTTGCTATTGGAGTGTGTGTGAGACTAGTTGTTTGTGTGTAGAAAAACCCAGTCTGTGTATTTTGATAGACGGCAAGTCGAGGTGACCTGCGCTGACATGCTGAGATCTCACGGACCTCTGTGGTGTGCGCAGCTTGGCGGCGGTTTGTTGCTCTAGTTATCAAATCTTATTTTCATCAGCTTTCCCTTAAGCTTTTCTTTTTATGTGTCTGGAATGCCGAATAAATGGATACGAATCCCCCCACCCTCCGAGGTAGCAGGATCTATAAAGTCCTCCATCAAAATCAGCTCTCACCCTTTACAAGAGCATTAATCACCACCAGTCCCTGCTCTTCAAAGCACCTTCATGGTGCCATTGTGCCGTCTTCAGCCCTCCGCTGCTCTGCCCAGCTCAACTTCTGCAAATGTCAGATGTTAAGAGAGCAGTGTTCCTCGACCAGGGGGTCGGGGTGATCTAGGGCAGTGGTTCCCAAACTTTTTCAGCGTGCGGCCCACCTTGTGTACAGTGCATTTTTTCGCGGCCCCCCGAAAAAAAAATTATGACAAAAACAGTTTTAAAATGTAATATTTTAATTAAACAAAACATAAACAATTATACCTAGTAGTGCTGTTGGTTAGTTGGCTTATTATTGTTTAGGTTTAATTACACAGAATTCATGATAAATGAATGTATTTTATAAAATGTCATAAAACTGGGGCCCCCCTGGCACCACCTCGCGGCCCCCAGTTTGAAAACCACTGCTCTAGGGGACCTTAACATACTTCTGAAGAAACTCATGATGACTTAGGCCAAGTTTACACAACAACATTTTCAACTAAAAACTGGAAACTTTTTGTGTTTTGGGTGTTCCTTTACAACAGGGTTTTTCAAACTTTTTTGTCAGCCAAACCTCCTTGAGGCATCCGTATTAAAGTTTTTATGAGTAGTATTTTACATAGGTATTTTTGGACCTTATTCTGGGAATTTTTCTGAGTTCTGAGCTTTCTGATATATTGTAGTGTTGTGTAATGATCACATGACATTTAGATTAAACATATCAAATTTATCTTGTTTGTTAGTATTTTGCAAGCATTTTATTTAAATCAGTGGTTCTCAAACTTTATCCGCATGCGGCCCCCCTTGTGTACGGTGTATTCCTTCATGCCCCCCCAAAAAGTGTATGACAAATTTGTTCTAAAACATAACATTTTAAATAAACAAAACAGATTATATTACACAAAGTAGTGCTGTTGGTTATTACCCTTATTTTTTTAGGTTTTATTACACAGGGACAGTGGTGGTCAGTGACTTCTTTTTTCAAGGGCGCACGATGCGAACTTCGTCACAACATGTATGTAGCCCGTCATGTGTGTGGTTCCTTTTTTCAAAATATGTGTTCTGCGCGTTGAGTGAGCCTGTGTGCATCACATGTCTTGTCAAAATAAGTGTGAGCTGCAGATGCGTCTAAAGGGTTTATGATAAAAGAGACGCTCGCGTTTGCCAGATACTCACATAATCTCATGCGTAATAAGAGTTTACTGTTAAGGGAGTGTCTTGCGTGTATTTTGTGAACGTGAGCGTCTCTTTTATCATAAACGGTTTGGCGCGTGTGCATCAGGCACTTATTTTGACAAAACACATGATGCACATGGTTCACATGACGTAACAAACAATGAAAACGCAAGCAACACACATGACACTCTGTACACATATTTTGAATTAGCGGCCCTCGGGTGAGCAGTCACCAGACGCCACTGGTTAATTAAAAATTAATGTTTTTTATAAAATGTCATAAAACTGGGGACCCCTTGGGACCATCTTGCGGTTTGAGAACCACTGATTTAGATTATTTATTTTAAAATAATGTATTTACATTTTATGATTTAATTTTAATTAATTCATTTTTTTATCCCTACGAACCCCCTGCAATCCCCCTGCAAACCACCAGGGGTTTGCAAACCCCAGTTTTACACAATAACAGTCTATTGTGTTTCTGAAAATGCAAACTTTTAAAAACTTCTTTCAAAGTACAAGTTTTTGAAAATGACACCATTGACAATGTTGTTTCTGTTTAAAAACTAAAAAACAGTAATCTATGAAAATGGTGACATTATCTGCATAGTTCGTTTTCAGTCTACTGGCATGCGCGAGTATTTGACAACCCTAACAACAATGGTGGCCTACAGGAGTGTGCCACTAAAGATATGTTTAAAACTGCTTATCTAAAAAAGTTGACAAAATTTGCTGCTTTTATAGTCCAGAGTCATTTGTAGTAATATACCAACCTCATCAAACAAACAAACAAACAAACAAAATTGCTTGATACTTCGTCATCTTAAATATTTATCGCCAACTACTGGCCTGGCACACATAATACAGCATTTCTAGTTGTTTTCAATCATCTAAATGTGGTCAACATGATCTCACGGAAAGTAGTGTTATAGTCACTAAAAAGTGATTAATTTATACGTGTCCATGGCTTTGAGCCCGAATGTCTTTTTCTTGCCACTCAGCACGAATTTCTATAAATAGTTTTTCGTTTCCGTGGCACAACTTTTTTTCGTGTCATTTTATGTATTGTTTTCTCTTTTTTTCAATCATTGTCGCTTGGGGTTAGATTTGGGGTTTGTTACACTAAAAAAAATATTTTTGCACCTTGTCTAATTTACTTAAATGAAACCAGTTAATACAACACAATGTTTTATTTTTTTGTCTCAACCTATTTTTATAATGTTCAATCTGCTTAAATTTTAAAAAATTACATGGACTAAATCATTTTATATTGGGAGCACATTAATGATTTTTGTTGCTATTACTGACTGGGCCGTGAATCGGTATTTCCCAGCATGCTTTGCATGCAACTGCCTTTGGAGAGTATTTTTTTAAATTAAGTGTTATTTTATGCATTTTTAGGTAAAGGGAAAGACTTTATAGTGTTTAATGTTGGTTTATCTTATTGATTTAGAAGAGTTTGTGTTATATTTTTACAAATTGTTTGGTTACCATCGTGCAGAAGAGTAGCGCTTGTGGTTAAGTTGTGGATGAGACGTACATAGTTCTTTTAAAGAGCACTAACATGTGTCTCTTCTCACATGTTCAACCAATGTGTCATTAGCATGCTAACGTGTGCTTATGCTAATTAGTATTATATAGAAACTGACAATTGGTTTAGCTAGACTTTTTTGCTTAAATGAACTTGTTTTATCTTTGTTGAACAGACCAGAATTAATTGCGTGGAAAAGTTTTCCTTAATTAAATTAAGTTTATTGAACAAGATATTTTTATGAGCAATGAAAATATATTTATTAAGTTGGGGCAACAAAAGATTATTTGTTTAAATTAACTTATTGTATTCTTGTTGTACAAGCCTAAACTAATTTCGTGGAAAAGTTTTCCTTAATTCAATTATGTTGAATGAACAAACAATTTTTTTGAGTGTAGGATGTACCTTTATGTATTGGTTTCTACATGTTTTTCTTCCACTTTTAAAACTACTGTTGCCTGGATTTGGGGTTAGAGTTGGGGTTTGGGTTAGGATGTCTAAAAATGTAACAAAAAGTGGTTCTAACCCCAACCCCAAGCGTCAATGCTAAGAAAATAGGAAAAACTATGAGAAAAAAATACATGAAATGAAAGAAAAAGAATGTCATACAACGGACACGAAAATCTATTTATAGAAATTTGTGAAAGTGAAACGAAAAAGACATTCGTGCTCAAGGCACAAAAAAAGCTGAATTTTGTGTCATGGACATGAATAAATTAATCAAAATTTTTTTTCGTGACTGTAACACGACTTTCTGTGAGATCAGTCTGATGTGGTGGGTACGTGAAAGTTTTCAAACCTTTCTGTTTATACAATCATTACCTACAACAAAACTCAAGATATTACTCAGTGTTTGGCTATTTTTATAACAAATATAGACGTTTTATCGGACGCACACGTTGTCGCGGTTTCGTGCCTGAACCAAAGTGGACTACTGGTCTATTTAGACATATAGATATATAGATATAGTGATGCACGGGTCAATGTGTATAAAGCACCCGACTGACATTTTCAACTAAGCGCCTAACAAATAAAATATTTGCACCAGACCCGCTTTCTGGCCCGCATTTTTTAAAAGTAGTATTGTTTAAAATAGTTTATTGGCATCTTTATCAGTGATGCGTGGGTCAATGTATAAACAACCCACACCCGAACAACGTTTTCAACTAACTAACCCGCCTGCAACTCGGACCGCAAAAAAAAATATTGTACCCGACCCACTTCCTGGCCCGCATTTTTTAAAAGTAGAAATTTAGTAATTAATTGGCATATTTATTTCAAATGACCCGACCAACCGCGACCCAAAATATCATTAAAATATTTTTGGATGACTCGTAACGGTGGGTAACTGTCATTTTGGATCAACGCGCCCTTCACTGATATATTAGACTGGCTAGTGGCTAAACTGATCTCTGGAACAAATACCTTGTCGAAAATAAAATGTTTTTGTTTGCTAAGGAGGAGGGTAGACGATGAGCATAGATCACAACTGTGGGGAGAGCTAACATTGTATACATTAATTTTACACAGTAACGTTAGCTCAGTTTAATAGTTGATACACATTAGATATGATATATGAACAAAGGTCATTTACTTGTCATTTATTTATCTTGTTATCAGAAATAAACTACTGTAGGACTCTGTTGTTATTGATTCTATGTGGAAATCTACCAGACGTTGCGTTTAGTTCACAGAAGCGTTTGTTTATGTTGTTGCTGCTGAAACCAAAACCGTTTATGCATCTTTCAACGTCATTTCAATGTCAAGCACTAGGATATATTGTTGGATAAAATTGTGCAGGGGAGGAACTTCAAATATTGATATTTATTCATTTAGCAGATGCATTTATCCAAAGCAACTTACAAATGAGTTGTACACAAATGCAGTTGTGAATGCAGGCATTGACATGTAAATATAGTACATTTTCATTTCATGCTACCCTTCAAAAGCAAAACACCTCTAGAAATAGAAACAACTTTAGCAACCTAGACGTGCATTGTTATAAGTGTCAGCAAGCCAGGCCAGGCGTTACTTTACTTTGTGCTTGCCCATGCTGTGAAGCAGAAACCACCCGAAGCCGGGCAGCTTTAAGAGTTTTCTAAAGCCCAACCGGAGTCCCATTAAACTGTGACCAATCATTGCCTCTGCTCACCCTTCCCCGTTAAAGAGCTCATTCACATAATCTACAGCACTCACTCTTTGGTTTTAAGAGAGAGAGAGAGAGAGAGAGAGAAACCGAGCTCTGTGGAAGACTCTGGCGAGTCCTGACGCTGCCGCTGACTCGCAGTAAATAAATTAGGCAGGCAAACGAGGTAGGTCGCGGACTGGGAGCTCAACCTCACTCAGACTAATGACAGCCCTGGCTTCAGCCGCACCGCCCTGGAGCTAACAGGTGGAACTGCTGATATTAATGACTCCAGGTGGGCCTGCCAAGCAGGAGGGGAGACGGAAGAGAGAGAGAGAGACTGGAGATAGAGAGAGGATTAGAAAGCTGAGACCAATCCAAAAGCAATCTCTCATCTCCAGCCCTAAGCCCATTTTACAGATATGCTCAGAGGAGAAAAGGCAACAAAGCAGTTGTAAATACTCAGAACAGACTAGTGGCTTTACTGAGATAGAAAGAGGGGTGTGATTTAAGACACATCCACCCACCCGCAGGTTTATATAATCCTGCAGAGGAGGAGACAAGGGGTGTGTCTCAGGGTACGTTTACATGACAACTATGTGCTAAAAATTGAAACGTTTTCCTTTGTGTTTTTTACTACCCTGTCTCATGAAGATTTGGCATGCATATGATACGCCAGTCCTCCACATTCACTTAAACAGCGCTTCTTTTTTGTCGTTTTATTTATTGATTTCTGTTTTTTAAACCATTTTCGCTTGGGTTTAGGGTTAGATTTGAGATTTGCTTAAGGAGGTTATTTAATATAGAGGTTTCTACATGTTTTTGTCTATTTTTAAGCCATGGTCGCTTGGAGTTGGGGTTAGAATCGAGGTTTGGGTTACGATGTCATTTTTATGTAACAAAAAGTTGTTCTAACCCTAAACCCAACCGACAATGGTAAAAAAATTGCGAAACCAATAAATAGAACGACAAAAAAAGATGTGCTGTTTAAGTGAATGGGGAGGACTGGCGTATCATATGCACGCCAAATTGGAATTTGGCATATGCACAATTTTCGCACTTCGCAACTCTGTGAGACTGGGTTTGTTTTTTAGGTGCACTGGAGATCAGTACAAGCGATCCCCTTTTACACAGATCTGCAAAAATGAATAAAAACGCTTTATTATGCATGCCAAACCACTAGTTGGCGAAGTCACACGATGTATGAAAACATAGTACACGTGACATCAAGATTTTTACAAATTTGCCATTTTGGCCCTGTCCCAAATGGCACCCTAAACACTCTGGTTTTCCTTCAAGGATGTCATTTTTGTAACAAAAAGTTGTTCTAACCCTAAACCCAACCGACAATGGTAAAAAAATTGATAAACCAATAAATAGAATGACAAAAAAAGACGCGCCATTTAAGTGAATGGAGGACTGACTTATCATATGCACGCCAAATTGGAATTTGGTGTATGTATTGCGCGATTTTCACACTTCGCAACTCCGTGACACTGGGTTTGTTTTTTAGGTGCACTGGAGATCAGTACAAGTGATCCCCTTTTACACAGATCTGCAAAAACGAATAAAAACGCTGTATTATGCATGCCAGACCACTAGTTGGGCGAAGTCACACGATGTATGAAAACATAGTACACGTGACGTCACGATTTACACGAATTTGCCAATTTGGCCCTGTCCCAAATGGCACCCTAAACACTATGGTCTTCCTTCAAGTCTGCACTTTCATGACGTAATGCAACTAATGGGAAGAAGTCCTGGTGCGGGCTAAGGAAAAATGTGCATCACGGGTGCATATTGCCCTTGAGCACCCTTTTTAAACTTAAAATGACAAATGGGACACTGTACGGTCTTGTTGACTACAAGGACACGTGCATGCGACAGCCACTAGAATGCGCCATTTGGGACCCAGCCTTTATCGTTTACATGGAAACAAAGAAGCTGCCACTTTTAAAAACTAGCACTTTAAAACGCTTTTTTTTAAGTTTACATTCACATTTATGCATTTGCCACCTTCCACATTCCAAAAAATTTATTTCTCTGGCCAAAAATATGCTAAATACATTTTGTAGAAAGCTTAATTAAATATATTTTGGAGTTTGAAAATATATTTCATTTTAACCATCATTAATATTAACAAATATTTAAAAATGTAGGCTATTTTAGGGACAACAAATAATTTTTTTAATTTAATTTTAACCCATACCGCAAAAATATTTGTGTGTATAAAATGTGTGTAAAATAGTCGGAGCTGATGGTGTAGTAGGTAGCGTTCCGACATGTGGTGCTTTCGCATTTCCAGCGACCCGAGTTTGATTCCCGGCTTGTGGTCATTTGCCCATCCCATACCCCTCTCTCCTCCCCGTACTTTCCTGTCCTCTCCTTAATTACTGTTAAATAAAGGCAAAAAAATTATTAAGTATAAACTGTATAAGTATGTATAAAATATACATTTATAAGTCTTTTTTTGCAGTTGAAAATATATTTTTGTTGTTTACAGGTTTGTAACATACAAAGTTATTCTTTCAATGTGACGTGAATATAAATGCTTTAAAATATATTTATTTTATTATATTATATATAAAAATTATATTTTGAATATATATATATATATATATATATATATATATATATATATATATATATATATATATATATATATATAAATTATAATACATATATATATATATATTTTTTGCCATATTGGCTTTATCCAAAGCGACTTGCAGTGCATTACAAGGTATACGTTTTCTTTACATAAGTATGTGTGTTTCCTGGGTTTGAACCAATGACCTTTTGTGCAGCTTAGGCGAAAAACAGAAGCAAAAGTTTGCATTTTAATGCCCCTAAAACACCATTGTCATGTAAATGAACCATTTTTATTTAAAAACATTGTTATGTAACAGTTAAAAAAAACTTGGTTTTGCAAGTCAATTCAACCTACTATTTTAAGTTTTGGTTTAAAAAGTTGACATAATATCAATTCAAGACACATATTGCAAATTTTTTACAGTGTACTTCACATGAATCAAGATATTGTTAACACGTTCACAAACTCACAAATCGGCACTAGCAATGACCCAACAACCATAATGAAAATGTCGTCTCAGTTACCTGCGAAACAATTATGAAGTTGCTCGTTGAACATAGCTGGAAACAAGAGATGTAGGACAGTAAATAAACCCGCACTCTTCGGTCTCCAATGGCATCCTGCTCGTATCTTTTAACTGCCTGTCTTCCTTCCTTTCTGTCTTTTTGCAGATGTGAATCGTAATCAGTGACAAGACAGCAGCGCACATCAAACGGCGGGGAGCGGCTGGGGTCTGCGCAGCCACCTAATAAAAAGCAAACAAGCAATAAATAAAAGGGAATTTTATAGAGGGCCTTCTGTGGTGGGCTGGTTGAGGGAAGCTGAGGAGAGATGCACTGAGACATCAGAGGGTAAACATAACATTAACTAGAACAAATACTACAGTATTTTGATGTAAAGCATATAGAAGGTTGAAGAAGAGGAAGGGAAAGAGAAGGGTTGAATATGACAGCAGATCATGAGATCTTTTCATCTGACAGATGAGGAGGAACCAAACGGCAATTACGACCCTTGGGAAGGGAGAGAAGTCCACAGCTTTAGGTTACAGATCAAACACAGATACACAAACAGTGATATGATATTGTGTGACCCCACACATCCATTCAATGCTCAGCAGATGTTTAATAAGGACCATTTAAAGTCAACATGAATTGGAATAGTGTCTATTTACTTTCTTAAAACATGGGTTTCTTGTGAACATTGAAAAGTAAAGAAGTTTATCTTTCATGATAATATAAAATATTCTTCTGTCATTCTTCTCACATGAAACGCTATTTTTTGTTTACAATAAATGGCAACGTTTCTCACAGACTTATGATTAAATTAAGCTTTTTAGTCTATATAGCATTCAAAGGCAACATGCTGAGCAAATTGACAAACTGACAGTGTTTATTGTGAAACATTGTACTTTTGACACCTCTGTGAGATGGTCTTTGTTGCGACTGACTTTGAAGGCCTCCGCAGAACAATAATCAAGGCCTGTCTTAAAGAATGCATGGGGATCAGAGGAGCCGTGTTCTCAGATTGAAAACAAATTGGTTTCACCTTTTCAGACAACCTCATGCAGAAGAGAGAGTGGGAGTAGTTTTTGACATTTCATCTTTTCTTATTATTTTTTTAAATGGGATTTGGAACACAGCTGCGATTCATTTTTAAGAAGTTTGTTTTGAAAAAGAGCTTTTTTTTAAGATGCAAGAGATGCAAGATGCAGTTTCACTGTAACTGTGGGTTCACACCAAACGCGAGTTCAACTATTTGCGCAAGAAGATTACATACAAAGTCAATGCAAAGATGCGATTAGATGCGTCCTCGCATGGGGCGATGCAAATTATGCATTATACGGGGCGCGTTTGCCGAAAACATGTGCTATTCGCCTCAAACGCAAACTATTCAACTCGAGCGAAAAATTCGCATGACACGAAGTTAACGAAGTTAAATCCCGCGAGTAATCTAGAGCGAGTAACGCGATGCCCCGTGTTTGGTGTGTGCGTAGCATAAGACCACGCCAGACGTTAAGACAGTTCACTTGACTACTATTCTGTACCTTGTATTAACAATGACTTAAGGTGTGGCATGATGGCCTCTACTATTTCACTGTGAAATTAGGTATAAGGTTTAAATAAACGGTTGTTTCTCATCAAATCTGATCTTTGCCCCCTCTAAATGTTACTATAATAACATTACAGTATCACTTTACAATAAGGTAGTATTTGTTGACATTGGTTAATGCATTTCCTAACATGACGTGTTTTGTCAAAATAAGTGCCTGCGTCAAAACCGTTTATGATAAAAGAGACGCTCACGTTGACAGAATAAACGCAAGACACTCCCTTAACAGTAAACTCTGATTACGCATGAGATTATGTGAGTATCTGGCAAACGCAGGCATCTCTTTTATCATAAACCCTTTAGACGCGTCTGCAGCAGGCACTTATTTTGACGGGTCACGTGATGCACATAGGATCACTCGACGCGCAGAACACATATTTTGAAAAAAGGAACCACACACATGACGGGCTACATACATGTTGGGCCCTATTTTAACGATCTAAGCGCATTGTCTAAAGCGCACAGCGCAACGTCTAAATGGGCGTGTCCGAATCCACTTTTGCTAATTTAACGACGGGAAAAATGTTTTTTGCGCCGAGCGCATGGTCGAAAAGGGTAGGTCCTATTGTAATGGGAGTATTTTGGGCGTAACGTGCAGTAAACCAATGAGAGTCACAGCTCTCATTCCCTTTAAAAGCAAGTTGCGCTGGCGCTATGTCGAATCCCTATTTAGATGACGGACTTTGTAAACTGAAAAACTAAGCGGAGGAAGAAGATCCCCAGTTTAAGATTAATGTTAAATATTTGTGTTGTTTTTCACTTGTATTGAAATTGTTATTTTTTATTAAAACCTTTAAAACCCGTTTTCTTTTAGTCGTGGAAGTAAAAAAGCAGGCTTGTAATTGCTTTAAATGTATGGCTATCCAATATCATCAAAAAATAATTTACAAGTATGTAAGATAAGGTTTGTACTCTAAAAATACTTTATTTGTAACAAACAGGAGATAAAGAATTTACAAACGGCTCTCAGCACGTTTCAGCACTTGGACAGCGTTTTTTTAGCAAAGAGTTTTTTTTAAGCATTACTTAAACTTTTTCTCATCTCACCATATCCACAGGTACAGAGTCATCATATACAATAAATCTGTGAGGTAGCATTAAAAAAAAACATTTAAAAACAGATGCATTTGTTTAAAGCAAAGCATTTATTTACTTACCAGGTGAAGCAGCTCTTTGCGCCTTCTAACGTCTCATTTATGTCCAAGAGACTCAATAATAATCTTTTTCATTCAATCCTTTAATCTTTCATATTTAAAAGCATTTTGTGCTGCTGGGCATTCATGTACTTTGTGATAAGCAAACCCGCGTTGTCCTCCCGTTTATAGGCGCATATTATGCGCTCTTTAAATAACATAAAACATATTGCGCCTCTATATTAGTTGCCTCAAAATAGCAATGCGCCTGAACACACCTCGTTTTCAGACCAGAACGCCCATGGGCGCAAAAGGGGGCGCAAATGCATTTGCTATTTAAACAATGCGGCGCTAAACGTGAAAATTAGGGTGGAAACTAGCGAAAGACACTTGCGTCGCGCATTGCGCTGCATTGCGCCGGGTGTAAGATAGAGCCCGTTGTGACAAACTTTCGAGCGCCCTCGAAAAAAGAAGTCACCGGCCGCCACTGCAAATATCTAAAAATTCTTAAATCAAAATGTATTTTCTTGATGAGCAACATGATCCACGAAAATAAGCCAAGTTTTCAGACAAAAAAAATGTAAGTTAATTTGTGCTTAAAACAAGCCAATGACGTAAGAAAAAATATCTTGAAATAACTTTTTTCTTAAACACTTAATTCTAGAAAAATTCAAGAAACATTTTCTTACCACATTTTTTTTTTGCTTTTTTAAGCACAAATTTGCTTAAATTGTAATTTTTTTGTCTAAAACTAGACTTATTTTCTTCATCAAATTTTGTTCATCAAGAAAATAATCTTGATTTAGGAGTTTTTAGATATTTGTACTGAAATCAAGACTAAGTAAGAAAGTAATTTTTTGAAGTGTACACGGCAAGAAATATTTTTAAAAAACAAATTTTCTTAGTATTTTTGTCTTGTTTTCAGTAAAAATATTTAAAAATTCTTAAATTAAGATGTATTTTCTTGATGAACAAAATGACCCAAGAAAATAAGTCTAGTTTTTATACCAAAAATATTATATTTAAGTGATTTTGTGCATGAAACAAGCAGAAAACTGCCAATGGGGTAAGCAACAAATCTTTAAAAAAAAAAATGTTAACACTAAATTCAAGAAAAATTCAAGAAAAAATTGCTTACCCAATTGGCAGATGTTTTGCTTGTTTTATGCACAAAATCACTTAAATTAATATTTTCGGTATAAAAACTAGACTTATTTTCTTGGGTCATTTTGCTCAACAAGAAAAAGCATCTTAATTTAAGAATTTTTAGATATTTTTACTGAAAACAAGACAAAAAAAACAAAAAAAAGATTTTTTTTCTTGAAAATCATTTTTTGCGGTACATATAAGGTTTTGCGTCAGATGTATGTGTCTTTCTGCATATAGAATAATGAGAAACTGTGGGAGGTCTCTGCCAATAGAAACCCACCCTTCTTAATCCGTAATGACATGCAGTCCTTCACTTCCTGCGTGCAGACCGTCACCTCACACATAATTTCCCGTAAGTGTGTGTGCATGCTCGATGGCCATTAAGTCAGACGGGGGTAAGTTTTCACCAGGCGATACGTGTCATTTCCTCCCGTCAAATGTCTGACTGAACAGGTTTCACCAACACATCCACTGTTGACTGTTTCCCTAAACAACAGCACAGAATACTCGAGATGTCACGCAGGATTTTCTCACAGTCGACAAATTATAGGAATAGAAAAACTTTGTATGGCTCATTTCCCTCTTGTATGGACTAATCATTAAAAGCAATTGATTGAATGTTTTTTTCATAATGGATTCAGAGGAGAGAATTTCCTTTCAGAATGAAATGAGCTACAATCACATATTGGCTCTCCAGAATATACAGATATACACATACACTGTAAAAAAATTCTGTAGAAATTACAGCTGGGTTGCCGGAAACTTACCGTAGATTTAAATGTATGTTATTTACTGGCAACATTTTGTTCAAAATTAAATTAATATTAAACATTTACAAGTCTTTGTCTTTACAGAGTAAAATTAAAAAAACAGCATCAAGCAAAACATTCTGGGAAACAAAATCTGAAGCAAAAAACAGAAAAAGGTTGATGATGATTTATGGTTCCCAGAATGCTTTGCATGAGGCTGTTATTGTATTTTTATTTTCTCATTAGCTGCAATAACATTGAAATTTCTACTGATTTTTTTACAATGTACTGTTATATATATTAAATTTTTACATATGATTAATAACAATAAAAAATGTAAGGTCACTTATTCTTAATTTGGTTTTATTCCACATTGTAGAAGTTGATTTAAATTATGTCTGTCTGTCTGTGTGCTTGTCTGTCTGTCTGGCTATTTGTATGTTTATCTATCTGTCTATCTGTCTGTATGTTTCAGATCATCAAACAAATGTAAATAGCAGTCAAAGATAACACAAGTGAACACAACATGCAGTTTTTAATTGAATGTTTTTATGGTAACACTTTATTTCGATAGTCCACCTTAGACATTTTACTAATTATAAGTTACTTTGCAACTACTTCTCGACTACCAATCTTTACAGTATTAGCTATCTGCTTGAAATCTATTAACACTTTATTATAATGATACCTTAACAGACATTCAACTGACTATAAGTATCTTGCAGGTGCATGTCAACTTATTCTACTAACCCTAATCATGAAACAGTGGAGAACCTTCCCAGGAGTGGTCAGCCGGCCAAAATTACCCCAAGAGTGCAATGGCGACTCATCCAAGAGGTCACAAAAGACCACACAAAATATTAAAAGATCCGCAGGCCTTAAGTTAAGGTCAGTGTTCATGACTATACCATAAAAAAAGAGACAGAGTGGCAGAGTTACAAGTCAAAAACCGCTGCAAGTTTTGCCAGAAAACCTCTTGATAATCCCCAATACTTTTGGGAAAATACTCTGTGGACTGACGAAACAAAAATTTAACTTTTTGGAAGGTGTGTATCCCATTATGTCTGGCATTAAAGTAACACCGCATCTCAGAAAAAGAGCATCATACCAAAAGTAAAATATGTTGGTGGTAGTGTGATGGTCTCGGGGTGTTTTGCTGCTTCAGGACCTTAAAGACTTGCTGTGATAAATGAAACCACGAATTCTGCTGTCTATCAAAAAATCCTGAAGGACAATGTCCGCCCATCTGTTTGGTGACCTCAAGCTAAAGCAAACTTGGGTTCTGCAGCAGAATGATCCAAAAAACACCAGCAAGTCCACCTCTGAATGGCTGAAGAAAAACGAAATGAAGACTTTGGGGTGGCTTAGTCAAAGTCCTGACCTCAATCATATTGAGATGCTGTGGCATGACCTTAAAAAGGTGGTGCATGCTCGAAATTACAACAATTCTGCAAAGACGAGTGGGCCAAAATTCCTCCACAGCGCTGACACAGACACATTGCAAATTATCGCAAATGCTTGATTGCAGTTGTTGCTGCTAAGGGTGGGACAACCAGTTATTAGGTTTAGGGGGCAAACACTTTTTCACACAGGGCCATGTCGTTTTGGATTTTGTTTTCCCTTCATAACGAAAACCTTTTAAAAAGCATGTTGTGTTCACAAGTGTTCTTTGACTAATATTTAAAATTGTCTGGCGATCTGAAACATTAAAGTGTAACAAATATGCAAAAACATAAGAAATCTGAAGGGGGCAACACTTTTTCACACCATATATTTTAAGCATATTTTCTACAAGCATTTTTCCATATGTTTCCAAGTCTCTAGTATACAGAACGAAGTCAACCATTGAAATCAGATACATATGGTTGCCATTTCCCGAGCAATTTTCCTAATAGTATGTCTGTTACCATTAGTGACATTTCATACAAGTTTAGTCTCCGATTAGTAGTAAGGAAATTCGTCTTTTTTCAACATCATCCTCCTGATGGCTTGCCATCAAAAACCATTTCCCTGATTCACCAACCGTGCAACTTCAGCATGACTCTTGCTCTCCCTGTGGGCCATCTCAACTCTTAAGGATATACGGCTGATACCAGTCAACCCTGAATCAGATTTAATATCACTAAACAGAAAGTACTTCCTGAGGCATTTAGTAATCAAAGCTAAAGACAGACCACCGGGGGGTTCATTGTACAAAGAGCTGCTCTGGGTCCCGTGGCTAATTGCTGAAATGCACAAATGGAGGGGAAATTCAATGTGACGTGAAGCGTGCTAAAGATAATACATCGGCTTTAAAGGAGCAGTGTGTGTGTGTGGCTCTCATACTGGATAAAGGGATCGAAGGTAAGACGTGAAAACACACACACTTACTTTCTATAGGAGAAACATCGAGATTTTTCTTTGTTTGATCCAAATGCCGTGGCAGACTTTGTCATGATAGCAGAAGAATGGCATGAAGGGCAGAGCTAATTTACACCTGGCAAACCTACAGCGAATTTAAAGCAGCCTGCGGCAGAACTAAACACAGATCACGGCCAGCAGTTATAATATGGTTTAACAGAGATATTGCCTGCGCTGTAATCCAGAACAAGGTCAGACTGTGGAATTAAAATCAAAGTTTACAGCCCGATCCCCGGGAGGTTTGTTATTTTGTACTCTGAAGTTGCATCGAGTTCTGTGTTTTCTCAGGTTTGGGTTTGTTTTCTATTATGACAACAGGCCGCCTGATCTGAATCCATATTTCATGGCTGGGCATTCGGTACCGTGGCAACGGGCTGCGGGGGCCAATGAGGACGCAGCGGGGAGCTCCAGCTGCGCAGCTCAATTTACCCATATGCCTCTGATGCTGTAGTCCACCCGTTCACCGGGAACTTCACTTCCTGCTGGAGAGGAACAGCGGGAGACGGGAGCATGCTGAACATGCAAACCTCACTAATATCTACAATTATAGATCAACAAGAACTCACACACACTCGATGAACCCGCTCTCCCTTAACATCGGCCAGATCCTCCATTGATCAAATCAGTCATGTGTCCCACTTAAAAACATAAGCAAGCTTAATGGACTAAATTTTGGTTTATGTACTTATATTTAGTGAGCTGTGTCAACACAAACAGTGAAAATTAGCCAAAAAGCACACACTGCAAAAAATTATTTTTGTTGTCAGTAAAAATATCAAAATATCAAAAAATATCAAAAAATTCTTAAATTAAGATGCTTTTTCTTGATGAGCAAAATGACCCAAGAAAAAAAGTCTAGTATTTTGACCAAAAATATCAAATTTAATAAAATAAGCAAAAAAAATCTGCCAATGGGGTAAGCAAATTTTTCTTTAATTTAGTGTTTAAGAAAAATGTTCAAGATTTTTTTGCTTACCCCATTGGCAGATTTTTTTGCTTGTTTTAGACTTGGGTCGTTTTGCACATCAAGAATTTTTAGATATTTTTACTGAAAACAAGACAAAAATACTAAAATACATTTTTTCTTGAAAATCATTTATTTGCAGTGCATACACTGTCAGAAAAAATAGTCAAAAAATGTAACATCCTTTAAAAAGGTCATAATAGGGGAGAGCGGGGCACAACCTAACCCCTAATTTCCACCGACTGCGGAAAGGCTGCGGATCCATTGCGGAACGGTCGCGTAGTCAATCGGTTTCTATTCAAGTCAATGTGTGTATTTCCACTGACTGCGTTCCGAATCCGTCACAGCTCCAGCCATCCACTGCCCTCCAGAACAAATACGCAGAGCTTCTATTTTTGCCGGATACCTCCGCAGGGCGGAGCCATGACTTTATCGTGTGATCATACCTGAATTCGTGAGATCTCGTGTTGTGATCTGGGCTGGTTTGTAATAACGTCATAATTTAACGTCATAATGGGCGGAGACAGAACTAGATATCGCACGATCTTCATGTGAATTTGCGAGAACTCAAGGGTTCTCATCACTTCAGCACGCAGCCGCTCTACAACAAATACGAATCCGGTGGGTATTGACGGACGGCGGAGTGCGGAGCCGATCTGCAGCCGCTCCGCAGTCGGTGGAAATCCGGGGTAAAGCTTTTTGGTTTTGGCTCAATCATTCAAAAAATTAGCCTGACGTTGTCATACTCAATTCTAGTCAGAATTTGAGTCTGATACCGCTCCATTGAGCTATAATTATGAGGCGTGTCTCAACCGAAAAATGCCTCTGCACTCAATTGGATAGACCTACGACCAATCAGAGCAACGGAGTGTGTGTGTGAGTGTATGTTGAAATTACGTCTTTGCAGCCTGACCGAACTGCTAGTTATTTCGCTACAATGACACTAACATTGTGATTATACTGAGTTAGCGAATGTACATCAACACCTATTATGTTTACAACATTTCGTTTATATCACAACATGAAGTATTTACTAAGTCATAGAGTAAGACTATCTCTTACCGTTTGTACGTTAGGTGAACTTCATCCACGACGATACCCATTACGTTTGCTTGAAAATATTGGAGCCTATGTCCCTCCACTTATTCAGCAACCACGATTCCGGGCTTCCGAAAAGAAGCTGGCAACGACCGCTAATTATATCCATCTCGTCGTGCACGCTGAGTTGCATCGCCGTGATAACGTTAGCCATTTCAGTTGCGACCAACTTTTGCCGAATAGGAAGGACGGCAAAAACATCAACAAATGCCCTGCTTGCGTTTCTCTGTTCCTCTTTTAAAATCAATGCTCTGTCGATATCTTTTAGAACAGACTCAATGTCAGAATCCACACATCTGAACTCTACAGCGGCAGCCATTCAACACACGCGCTCTTTGGTGACGTGGTTCATTACGTTACTGTTGATTATCTGTCCATCATCGTATAAAGCCCGCCCTGACAATTTGATTGGTTCGCCCAGCTCTAGTCCTAGCATAGCAGCTCCTCAACGGAAAAACGCCAGACCGATCTGCCCGTTCTCAAATTCTTGTGGGCGGGGCTAAGATCGGCTGGCACCCAGGCTATCAAAAAATATTTGAGTTTAATGAATTATATTTTTACACAAGCAACACACAAATCTCTGCTACAAATGAACATTTGAAGTTTGTTTCTAGTACTTACCATTCTTGGACAATTACACCAAACGTGACAGAAGTGCAAACGTTACAACTTACCCCATAGGTGGTGTTACTTGTAACAGGCAGGGGGTTAGTTGTAACACTTGCTTAAAATAAAGTTTGCAAGCAAATATTTCAATACTATTTGTCTATATACTTAAAGTGGACATTGTTTATATATCTGTCTATAATAGACAGGTATCCACACTGTATTCATTCATCCAGCCCTTTTCTAACAATAGTTCAATTATAAATGGATACAAATGTCTAAATATGTAAGAAAAAGCAGCAAAATTATGACAAAACATTTTTATATGTGACCCAGTCTGTAATAACCACACTACAAATTGCAAATTCTGAGATAATGAACATCGAAGTCTGATTTTAGCCTTTCATTTTATTATGATTTCAATCTTTGGCGTGACCTTATTTAATCAATATTAAAGATATGAACAAAAATTAATTTGACACATGATTTTTGCTAAGACTGGCACATTTATTTTGTTGGCAGCCAGCAATCAGTTGTGTGTAGCCTATTTAAAACAACGGCAAGAATTACGCTAACGTTAGCGGTTTCATATCGTTAGTGCTGAGGGGTTAGTTGTAACACAGCGTTACAATTAACCCCACTGGGTCAAAATATTTTCAAGCCCACCAAAAAAGTTGCTAAGAGCTGCAGACATATTTCAAAACGATGCTATGTTTAAGTCAACAAGACACTGATTAATATGACACAGCATTGGATTTGGTATCTACACACCCAAATCAGAAACCGAAAAAAAAACATGATGAGAAAATTTACTTACATGCCGCCAAAACACTTGTTCATCAATAACTCTCTGGAAAAACATTATACATTTCCAATAATTTGCGGGAGATCGTCTTTTGGCAGCGTAAAAAACAAAATGCTCAACCTTGTGCAACAATGTAAACAGTCCCTGTTACAACTAACCCCGCGCACCCCTCCCATTTACCAGGTAAAGATATACATTGGGTTCTAATATGTACCTCTAAAGGTACATATATGAACATTTTGGGTACAAAGGTGTACTTTTTGAAAGGATACCGCCCTAGTGAAAACTAGGGGCCATTTAAAAAAAATTTTTTTTTTTACTTTTATTTCAAATGAATTTCAATTTTTGATCGTTCACCAGCTGGAAAAATGCTCTGAAAGAAGTCCCAACAATATCATTCCTCTCTGTCTTTAAAATAGTGGTGTTTACTAGGCCATTCTCTTTAATTTAGGACATTTTTCAAAAGTATCATCATAACTATCGTCAGAGGTGTAAAGTACTTGAGTAATTATACTTGATTACTGTACTTACAGGGATAGTTCGCCCAAAAACGATATTAAACCCATGATTTACTCACCCCCAAGCTGTCCGAGTTGCATATGTCCATCGTTTTTCAGACAAACACATTTTCGGATATTTTAGAAAATATTTTAGATCTTTCTGTTCATTAAATGTAATGTTACGGGGTCCAGCAATAGTCCACGACCTTCAAGTCCAAAAAAGTGCGTCCATCCTTCACAAATTAAATCCAAACGGCTCCAGGATGATAAACAAAGGTCTTCTGTGGGTAATCCGTGCGGTGTTGTTGTAGAAATATCCATATTTAAAATGTTATTAACGTTATAAACTACCTTCCGGTAGCGCCGCCATTTTGGAGTGATGCGCATTCAGGATGAGAGCTTACGCAGCGTACAGAGTTTCTCTGCTGCTTCTCTGTGCCCCCGCCCTCCGAATTTGTCATACGTCACTAAGAAAAGTGCGTACACTACGCTCATACTCTCTCCTGAGTCTAAGATGGCGGCGCTACCGGAAGGTAGTTTATAACGTTAATAACATTTTAAATATGGATATTTCTACAACAACACCGCACGGATTACCCACAGAAGACCTTTGTTTATCACCCTGGAGCCGTTTGGATTTAATTTGTGAAGGATGGACGCACTTTTTTGGACTTGAAGGTCGTGGACTATTGCTGGACCCCGTAACATAACATTTAATGAACAGAAAGATCTAAAATATTTTCTAAAATATCCGAAAATGTGTTTGTCTGAAAAACGATGGACATATGCAACTCGGACAGCTTGGGGGTGAGTAAATCATGGGTTTAATATCGTTTTTGGCCGAACTATCCCTTTAAGTATTATTTTTTGGTATTTTTACTTTACTTGAGTACAATTAAAAATCAGTACTTTTACTTTTACTTAATTACATTTTTTAAAGAAAAAAAGTACTTTTTACTCCTTACAATTTTATTTACAGTCAAAAAGTACTTATTTTTTAGAGATCTATTTTTGCTTGCTCTGTCAAACCAATTGAATTGCGCTGATGGTCAGTTTAATTGAAATGTTATTTATTCTGGAGCCTTTGGACCACACTGAGGAATTGGCCAACAGTTCATCTAATGATGAAGAATTTTTGCTTCTTTGAAACCGACAACACATAAAGTGTGACACGTTTCCTGCTGTTTGCAGCCTCTCTATCAAGACTTATACCTTGTCCACACTGTCAGTCCAAATTTTGGTGCATATCTAATTTGACTGACTCAGTGTCCACATTGTGTTTCACAACTGTTCAGATCCGATCTGTGCATCCTGTAGCCGTTTTCGGGATTATCTGCACTGTTTCTATGGCAATGACATTGCGCTGGCATGACAACTTGCCTTGACGTCTGACGTGTTTTATGTGACGTGACAGCATGACGTAACCGAAAAGCTACACAAATGCGATCAGGACGGTAAGACTGAAAGGGATTTCAAACCACCTCTGGATGTAGCCTGAAACGGATTAGAGAAACAGATTTCATGTGGTTTTTAGCCATTCACCGTTCTAAATGTGATTGGATTCCTATCGGATATGCACCAAAATCGGATTTGGACTTACAGTGTGAACAAGGTCTAATACACCTTATCCTGCATCAGCTTCCTGTGAGAGGCTTAATAGAGCTTGAAATTTAAGTTAAGTTCGAGGTTTTGAATTTTGAATAGCATGTTGCATACTAAAATTCATTGTCATTGTCACGGATCTCCGCATTTTTCTGTGTCTGTACCACAGACTTTCTTTTCCATGTCAGTTTCACGTATTGGTTACTCAATTGTTTTTCCTATTTTCTTAACATTTTTGCGTGGGTTTGGGGTTAGAACGACTTTCTGTAACATAAAATGACATCCAAACTCAACTCCTAACCCTAACGTCAGGCGACAATTGTTTAAAAGTATGGAATTTTTTTTCAAAACCAATAGTTAAAGTGACATCCTAACCCAAAGCCCAAATCTAACCCCAAACCCACGCGAAAATGGTTTAAAAATAGGAAAAACAATTGAGTAATCAATACGTAAAACTGACACGTAAAAGAAAGTCGTGGTCCAGACACGAAAAATGCGGAGATCCGTGACAATGACACGGATAAATGAGCAAAATATTCTGTGACTATAACACAGAACTTTGTGAGATCATGTTGGAAATTAGGTAGTAGTCTTATAGTTTGATAATGAAATACAATTAAATACAAACAGTTGTAAAGAATAAAACGTTGTATGTGGTTCATTCACTTCATGTTCTTAGAGAAAGCTTAAACATGAATCTCTCGTTTTCCTTCTTCCGGTTACTTTTACTTTTTTAATACTCAAGTACAATTTTAATGTGGCACTTTTTACTTTTACTCAAGTATAATTCTGGCCAGATACTTTTACTTTTAATTGAGTAAAATTTACACTCAGTACTTGTACTTTCACTTGAGTAAAATTTTTGAGTACTTTTTACACCTCTGACTATCGTCCATAGTGTCAACGGGCCTAAAAACTAAACATACAAAAACACACACTCCTCTCAGCCTCAAATAACTTCTGCATCCCTGAAACACATTACAATACACACACAGCTCCCAATTCATTACCAGTCTGCTCCATCCCATCAGTGACAGCATATATTTACAGACACTTAGCTATACCAGTCACCATGCTGAACAATGCAGGTCTGGGTTGGGTCTCGGAAGAATTTATACTCTTTTTTTGTTCCTCTTTAAAAGCAAACCATTCGTCTCATTGACGGGCCTCTTTTCACGTCTGGTGGCCAATTTATGAGTAATGGGCACAGAATGAAGATGGAGATCACAGATGCCGACAGCTGGCCAGATGTATTTTTTACAATCTAAGTGTCACTCACTCCAGATCCAATTAAAGCCTGCAGCTGTGAACGGACAAACAAGTGAGTCTATTTCAGCTTAATTAAAAATGAACGTTCCAAAAATCTTCTTCGTCAGGCTGTACAAAAGTCCCGTCTAGAGCCCGGGATTAGTTTTATGGGGGTAGATGGCGTAATGTAATTTTACCACAGGACGTCTGTAATATTGATGGCCAATTCGCACAGGATTAAGAATCTCAGTAAAACATTCAGAAGTGGGAGGGGTAACTCGATTACACAGCGTGTCACCTGTCTCGTCATCATGTGCACATGCTTCCTGATCACATGTGCAAACAACATGACATAGACGAAAAAAGCTCAGTTTGGGGAGAACATTAGTTTCAGAAACAGTTCCGTGCCTCTGAGAAGTGAATTTGCCTTTATTTTAAAGTCTGTTTCGTGGTATTCAGGAACTGACTTGCCACTGACTTGTTCTTCCACCTAGAACGCAAGTAAATGCTTCTTTAAATGCTTTTATATTTGAAAGAAACTCGCAAAATAACAGGAAATGACAAAATGTACATGTATATTTACAGCTGGTCTATTCGCACTGGATTAGGATTACTTGAGGTAATTTCTCTGGACCTTTTTACAGAAGGTAAAAGTCGCCATAATCTTCACTGACATTGTCCGTAATCAGTGTTGGGGTACACTGCAAAAAATGACTTTCTTACTTAGTATTTTTGTCTTGTTTTCAGTAGAAATATAAAAATTCTTAAATCAAGATGTATTTTCCTGATGAGCAAATGACCTAAGAAAATAAGTCTAGTTTTTTGACAAAACATATCAAATTTAAGCAAATTTGTGCTTAAAACAAGCAAACAAATCTGCCAATGAAATAAGAATTTTTTTCTGAATTTTTCTTATATTAAGTAAATTCAATAAAAAATGTCTTATTCCATTGGCAGATATTTTACTTTTTTACAGCACAAATTCACTTAAATTTGATATATTTTGTTTACAAATTAGAGTTATTTTCTTAGGTCATTTGCTCATCAAGAAAATACATCTTGATTTAAGAATTTTAGATATTTCTACTGAAAACAAGACAAAAATACTAAGTAAGAAAGTCATTTTTGCAGTGTAACGCATTACAAGTAACATGCATTACGTAATAATATTACTTTTCTGAAGTAACACATTACTTTTTAATGTACACATTAAAGGTGCAATTTGTAAGCTATTTGCAGTAAAATATCCAAAAACTACTAGGCCAGTGTTATATATTTTGTCCAACTGATTACTATCAATATCTATAATGTTTTCAACTACTTGTAAATCGTGAGAAAATTGCCATTCAAAACATTGACACAGGGCAGTGCAGTCTCCTGTCAGTGACGTTAATATCTACGTGACCCTTTGTTACTGCCTTTACTGACGTAAAAACCACATGAAACAATGTCTTGGACAAATGCCGAAGTATGCGTTAGCGCCTGTCGGGCTACGCGCTTGTTTATGGACTAAGATTACTCTTTACCGTCTGCCGCTGGTTGTGTCAGCAAAGACAGCTCCCGTAATCTACGGGCCAACCAAACGAAAAGATTAGTGTGTAGACTGTAATCAGTGCGTCTTCCCGCGTATGATATAATGCACATCAAGAGGTATTATACTGCAATATAACATAAAGCAAATGGTCATTTTCAGACACTTACTAATAGAGTAGAGTTTGGTACTGTACAGTCTATCATAGTTTTACATCATAACCTCACAATAAGATTTGTACTGTCGATATACATTATGTGAAAAATCATTTTAGATTGTAAGTTTGAACACTTAATTCTGTGCTGTGTTAACACACCATCGAATTTGGACTCATACTGTAACATCTATGACTAACAATTTCGTTTTGAACGTTACATATAACCTTACATAATGAAATAAAACAATGTCATCAAACGCAACATTTATAAGACTTGATTACCTTATCCGTCAATGTGATTTCTCGTTCGCATCTAAAAGATGGCCATCAGCGGTTGAGTTAAAGACTACAAATCCCATAATTCCACGCTGCTTCTGAGCATCATTAATCTACGTCATTTGTTATTATTATTGTTTTGGCGCCATCTAGTGGCAAATTCTACGTATTCCACCTTTAATATTTGAGTTACTTTTTCAAAAAAGTAATGCAAGTTACTTTTCTAGTTTTATTAATTCGATAAAAAAATTACGTACTGAATTAAACTTAACGTAGTCACATTATGCACTCTATGCGTACACGCCTGTGTGGGAACAGTTTGAGTCTGAGATGGCAGGCCAGAGCTCGACATTTTTGTGATGAAATATGCAATTTCTGAATTCAGAACTTTTCAGTCATAAAAAACACCTGCAAGGCCTGAAAGATATCAAGCCTCAGCCAAGATAAAGTAACGCAAAAGTAACTAAAAAGTTACGTAAGCATTACTTTCCATGAAAAGTAACTAAGCAACGCAATTAGTTACTTTTTTGGGGGAGTAACTTAATATTGTAATGCATTACTTTTAAAAGTAACTTTTCCCAACACTGCCCGTAATGATTACTGACATGGAGCATTCGGAAGGGACTAAAATCACTGAGAAGCTCTAATAAAAATTGCTTTACCCCACCTCCCTATGTAAAACTAATCCCGTCCGAATAGTAGACTTTTGTCCTGTCTGAATGCTCCATGTCTGTAAAGATTACGGCGACTTTTACCTTCTGTAAAAAGTTCCGTTAAAATTACCTCAGGTAATAGTAATCCCGTGTGAATAGACCAGCTGTAAATATACATGTACATTTCGTAATTTCCTGTAATTTTGCACTTTTTTTAAAATATAGAAGCACTTAAAGAAGCATTTACTCGCGTTCTAGGCGAAGGAAATTTACAATTTTTTGGAGTAAAATTACGTGACTCCATCCCATAAAACTAATCCTGTCTGAATAGGGCTTAGGTAAACTATAGACCTGATTCAGTCCGACTATGAGTGACCCCACAAAATAAACTTGATTACATGTCGTTTTTGCCAAAATAACTTGAAATGTATGATATGCAATGTAATCAACAGTGATTCAATATCTTTTAAACGCATATTGCCTGCTGGGGTCAATGTACAAAACACAGAAAATTCTCAGCAGTCTCCTACTACAATGGGAACAGAATGGGTCATGACACGGCATTTGGCGCATATTAACTAGAACTTGGTTGACTGTAGACACCGTACAATGGGATGCGTTTATTGAAAAAAGTTGTTTTGTTTTACACTTTGTTTAAATTAGCTGAGTACAAAGACCGTAGTCAATCATTCCAATGTTGATATCGCAAAAGCAGTATTAGGTATGCAACAAAGTAAGAGGTCAAGTGGATCAATAGAGTTAAATCAATCAAGTCAATAAGCAGCTGATGTCCAACGGAAAATTCTGGAATTCAAAGGAAATTCCTTATCGGTTTTTGATAATCTCCCCTGCTAGAATCTATTCGGATCTCTCCGGACACAAAGCTCAAGGCCAAGATAGTTTTGCACATTCTCCGATGGCGCATCCAGAAAGGGTTATTGGTCTAACACAATTACACTGATTCTGCAAGTCTAATAACATTATTCTGATTAGACAAGTATAATCTCTCTGTCCATCTCTCACAGGGAAAGGGATACTGTATCTCTCCCTCTGTTTTGCAGATGGAGGGCAGATGGCTGCTGCTTCGCTGATGGCAAATTTCCATTTCCTTAAGGTCAACAACCCACTGCCACAAAACAGGCAAGGAAGCTCAGATAAACACGGTTCATTTGAATTTTAAATAGGAATTGAAGAGGATCAGACTGAACTGCATTGTCTGCTGTTCTGCACAAGCTATACAGCATGCAACAAACAATGTAACTGTCACAAATGTTATAATCATTCATGCAGTAAAATGTACGGTAAATGATTTGTCAGATCTAGTTATCGTTGTGAGCGAGTTCATGTCAAATGAAAGACTTGGCAACGTACGGTGTAAATATGGCGACCTATATATTGCTGGCTCATTTTGTTGGCGACTTTTCAAAACTAAAAATCATCCACCTTGAAAAATGAAATGATTCATGAAAAGCGAAGATATTTTGGCAACGCCTCACATCTGTGTTCTAAAAACTGTTTGATCCATCAGATGCTATCTTCTCAAGTAGAAAGCACTCCCCTAATTCAAACCGGTGGACCCGTAGGGAAGAAAAATCACACATGATACCTCATTAATATTGCAAGGGTTCCTCCTCAACCTCAACATCTCATGTTTGTCTTCTTTGGAGATTTAAAAGAGATCTCAACATTGTCACAAATGTCAAGACTTTTAAACCACCAAGCATGTTATTTCAAGTCTCTACTTTTACAGTCACAATAAAGTGATTGTTTTATTTTTCCAGTCGTGACATATATCCAAGTGAAGCGGCTTCTGAAATTAGAAAAAAGGTAGGGTGTGACTTTAATTCATCTATCGATTTCTTCCTGGCCCCGCACTCTCCCCATTCCTCGATACCGGAGATAAAGATTGTTTGGAAATTGTTTCGAGAAGGGGAGGAGATTTGCATTTTTGATTTAAGATTATGAGGGCTTACGAATTTTACAAAATAATGAAGCTCACAGACAGTGTTGGGGAAAGTAACTTTTAAAAGTAATCCATTACAATATTAAGTTACTCCCAAAAAAGTAACTAATTGTGTTAGTTACTTTTCATGGAAAGTAATGCGTACGTTACTTTTTAGTTACTTTTTCTTGTCTGAGGCTTGATCTCTTTCAGGCCTTTCAGGTGTTTTTATGACTGAAAAGTTCTGCATTCAGAAATAGCATATTTCATCACAAAAATGTCGAGCTCTAGCCTGCCATCTGAGTTTCTGACTCAAACTGTCTCCACACAGGCATATACACATAATGTGACTATGTTTAGTTTAATTCAGTACATATTTTTTTAACTTGCATTACTTTTTTAAAAAGTAACTAAAATATTAATGTGTACATTTAAAAAGTAATGCGTTACTAGTCATTATTTCAGAAAAGTAATATTATGCATGTTACTTGTAATGCGTTACCCCCAACACTGTTCACAGATAAGTCATTTGTAAAAACAATTTTTAAAAAATGTTTAATTTCAGTTTCATTGAGACTTAGGTCTAGTTTTTACGTGCGTGCAAATTTCATCATCAGAATAGTACTTTGTACGTGAGGGTTGAACATGTGCATTTAATTTTCTTACAGTAATTGTTTCATCCACAAGGTGGCTACCGTGATCTTAGGGGTAATTCATAAGGTGGTCGATGAAAAAATGCATGAACAAAACCAACGCGTGCAAGCTGCATCGGCAATGGAGGCCATATATGATTGTGCAAAGAGTTTAGAAAGAACCCTCATTTCTTCAACTGTACAATGAAAGTACAAAGATGTTTACATGAGTTTTACCTTGGTCCAACCCTTTAGACCTACCTTTACTTAACTAATCCCTTTGCAAACCTGTAGGAAAGAAGAGATAGTGCATGCGTCCAATGCCTATGCACTCATTTGATTCTAATGAAGTATACTTTGTGAGGCTGTGCATTCAAAAATGAACTATACTTCCAGTTATAGTCTATGTCCAAAATTGTCTGAATTTTATGTCTGTTTTCATAACTAAAAACATATGAGGCTACAGTGATACTTAAATATGCTATATATATGATCAGAGAATTTTCTTTTCATCAGCTTCCCATTACTCATGAATGTGTTTGAGGAAGAACACGTGCCCAACCGTTAACGGCACAGAGAGTCATCTGCAAGTTTTCCTTTCTTACAAAGGCCACAAAATAAATCAATAAAGCATATAACATTCAAATAAATGCAGTTTTATGCTTGTTTAAACAACAAACCATTCACAGATCCATCACCATTTAACCCCAGGTTAATATGTAATAAGTTGCTTTGTTAAATGAAAAATTAGCTCTGTTTGTAATCCACAATAACATTTGCATTGCAAAAATTTGTGTATTAATGTATAATACTCCAATTTTCAAAGCAGAACTTTTTGTCTTATGACTGTATACAGTAAAAAATATGCAACATGAATAACAACTTGGTTTTGCAAGTCAATTCAACCTACTACTTTAAGTATTGGCTTGTGATAAGTTGACATAACTTATAAAAACAAGTTAAAATTGTTTAACTTAATTTGTTAAGTAAAAGTAACAAAAACATATGTTGATTAGACAAAAAAAATTTATAATGTTATTTTTATAATTTATAGCAACTAGTCACGAAACTAAAGAAAGTTGTAAGAAAATTAATTGTAATTTTAAGTTGATTAAACTTAAATATTTAAAGGAACAGTATGTAGGATTGTGGCCAAAACTGATATTGCAATCACAAAACTTGTGGCTAAAACTGGTACTAGAAAATCATACAACTGGTGGCCAATACACATGATGACAACATAAACATCAGTTGAGGGCTGCAACTCCACTTTTTAAATGACAATATCCTGGCCGGACCACTGTTGTCAGTGATATAAGTATTTGAAATGAAAATGATTTCTTAATGTCTAGTGACATATCAGGGCTATTTTATACTTAATTGATATACATTTCTTACATACTGTTCCTTTAAGTGCAAAAATATTTTTAATATTTGTAAGAGGTGGAAAAATCCCCCCCAAAAAAGGTATAGACCGTTTCATCTGTAACAACATAAACAAGCCGCTGTCGCGGTCCGCACGTAACTTCCGGTAAACTCCGCTAAGCATAAATAACAACAAAGTTCTTTAAACGTAGTTTATTTATATAACAAGCAAAAAACAACACATAGATTACCTAGGAAACCAAAACATTTGTTATTTTCGACGAGGCATTTGTTCAAGAGATCAGTTTAGCAACTAGTCAGACCATTAAAAACGAAACCGGAAGTAAGGTTCGGATCCAGATGTGTATCACGTGCGTCCGATGAAACGTCTATAATGCGAGTTGTAAAAAAATCTATGAATAATAAAACAAAAGCAAAGAAGTTACATCACCCCTAAACTACAATAAATACTAAGTCTTAGTATTTTTGTCTTGTTTTCAGTACAAATATCTAAAAATTCTTAAATCAAGATACATTTTTTTGATGAGCAAAATGATCAAGTTTTTAGACAAAAATTATACAATTTAAGTGAATTTGTACCGAGCCCTTAAGGGACATGGGAGTAAAAAATCTAAAGTTTAGTTTCATGTGCTCACGTGAAACTTGCATGTGGTCGCGCAAAACCTTTATGTGCAGAATATTTTTTTTTAAAGTTTAGTTTCACGTGCTCACATGAAACTATCGCGTGCGCACATGAAAGTTTAAGTTTCATGTGCGCATGCGATAGTTTCACGTGCGCACGCGAAACTTGACTTTATTTAATTTTTGCTCCATGTCCCCTTAGGGGCTCCGTAAATTTGTGCTTAAAGGGGCAATACGTAGGATTTACCCCCATCTAGTGGTGGAATTGTATTTTGCATTCAAACGAACAGTGCTCTCTAGCGCCTCCCCTTTCTAAATGCGTGTTGCAACTACGGTAGCCGTTATGTAATCGCTGATCTCCTTGTCCGTTGAAGTTGGTTCACGTGTTCTGAATGAAAATGCGTTGTGGAAACGCGTTGGTAGGCTAGTGCTTTTTGTCCCTCTTTGCTATTATAGTTTATCAATACGGCGGAACGATATGGACGCCTCCTTGGACTTACCCGTTCAATGTAAGTAAAGAGGAGAAATTCTAAGCTTACAAAGAAAAGTTCATTTGACACCAACGAGGACATATTTATGAATAAAGACATTGATTTTGATTAATAAAACACTTAAAATCACAGTCCCTTTAAAACAAGCAAAAATATCTGTCAATGGGGTGAGCTTTTAAAGAAAAACGTAAACTTATTTTTAGTTTTTGCATATTGGCAGATATTTGTTTTAAGCACAAATTCACTTAAATTTTGAATATCTTGTCTAAAAACTAAACTTATTTTCTTAGGTCATTTTGCTCATCAAGACAATTCATCTTAATTTAAGAATTTTTTGATATTTGTACTGAAAACAAGACAAAAATACCAAGCAAGAAAGTCATTTTTTGCAGTGTAAACCCCACAGGATCACTGGGAAGAAAGCAGATCATAAAAAAGTACGAATGAGATTGTATGTAATAATTCTTGTAAAAGAGGTACTAAAGTTCATCATGCCTCAGCGATGAACAAACCCCAATCCAGAACGTTGAGATATCCATATCTGCTTTGAGAAAAATTCATACAAGCAGTTTATCTCGGTTAAATCTGTCAGATGTCAGACGCGCGCTATTGTTCTCCATATGCGCGTCTTGTTTAATAAACACAAAGTGAAGCTACTTTGTCTCCTGTAAGGACATTGTAACCGTGGCTGTCTCTGAGTCATTGATTGAGACTAACGGTGGAGACAGTAATCCTGTGCAGGTACTAGATTGCCACGGCCCTGATCAATAGGCCCCGCACGAAGGGAGGCAATGCCCACAGCGGCAGAAGCATTCATCAAAAGGATAACAGGAACACAGTCAACACTGCCCACAGTTTGTCTGTACAGCAACCCGCTTTGAAGAACAAAGCATGTAAATACTTCATCTCCAAGCTGAAATTTAAGTCAAGTTTGTTCTGGGTGAGCTACAGTGTGACTTAAAGCACCTCACATACGACTGCAAAATGCAAACGGAGAAGAAAGACTGCAATGGAGGATGTCAAATGAATCAGGTTGACATACAAGCACTTGGTACTGTATATAGCATCTTGTGTCTTTTATCCAAAGACAGAGTTGTCAAAACAGACTACGTTTCTCATTTTTCTCATGGCTTCTTCTGCGGTTGTAAATGCTGGAACGGTGTCATATTTTTCATAGTCTTCCGAACGTTACGTTACAGCCGAAATGAATCAAAGGCACTTTTGTTTCAGAGTCCTAATGTTATTTCGAGGAGCGGAGGGTAATTTTTTCTCCCAGCACCAAACTGCGAACATCTAGATAAGATACAGATCAGCAGGCCAGATTGGTTTTTCCACTATCTGTGTGGAGATCAGGTAGACGCATCAGCGAGATAATTTGCAAATGTTTCCTGTGACCTCCACACATTTAAATGAAGTTCTCGTTCCTGCGCAGTCTCGAGTGTCCGCAAGTTTACCCACAATAGCCCGAGCCTAATGCAGATTGGGACGTATTAAAATTCACTGCAGCCAAGAAGTCAATACTACTCTATATTTTATGCAGTCTAGCCATCAATGAAAATCGTTCATTTAGATCTTGTGGCTGAAACAGTACAGCTTATAGATTGACTGACAGGTGCTTTATTGATTCGTGAGGAGAAATTTTGCTGTGATGTAGTTGGCGTTTCATATATCCCACCGGGAATCGTTTAAGTCTGTGGAGGGAGAAAGTATAACAATACAGATAAGAGATTGTATTAAATTATACTGAGATGCACACACACATTCACTTTCAGGTGCAAAAAATGTCACAGAGAAATTATTAATGTATTTCTTTTCAATGTTAGATACAAGAAATTTATTGTAGTAAGAGATGAAATCGTTAAATAAAACTTTTAATTTTTAAAAATGCATTGCTAAAGCGACTGCTGTGAGTCATTCACACGTATTGATCTTTCTAAACATACTCATGAACGTTTGGGTCGTGTTGGCGTGAAAATGAATCGAAGTGGCCTTTGATTAATGGCGTGTAAATATGATTAAATGTGCAAATTCAATAATGCGTCCGCAGGCACCATTAAACCGAAGTTCTGGTGCTTAAAAATTACAGTGAGGCTGCTAACTTTATGAAATGAAATAAACCCACGTCGAATTTCACAGTGAAGACTTGACATTTAAATTTGATTGATGCTTTGTGAGGAAAATCATCAAACCATCACATCTAAATGCCACAACAGACAGTTTAACAGATGAGCCTGGGTGTATTTTGAAAGGTTTAAATTACATAACGCTAATCCGACAGACACTGTAAAATACAGCAGCAGTCTTTAAAACAACAATCGTATCTGGTCTGATGAATCCAGCATATGCTGCTTTTATTTGACTCGAAATATACTTAGCTTTACGATGTCCTCTCTAAAGTTATTAGAAAAATTGGGTCTTGCTGTCCTAAGATATGTATGACAAAGGCCCCATTGACTTCCATAGTAAAGTGAATGGGGCTCATGATCCGTTTGGTAATAAACATTCCTCGAAATATCTTCCTTTGTGTTCATCAAAACAAAGAAATGTATACAGGTTTGTAACAACATGAGAGTGAGTAAATGATGACATCATTTTCATTTTTAGGCTCCCTTTAAAGGGATAGTTCACCCAAAAATGAAAATAATGTCAATAATGACTCACCCTCATGTCATTCCAAACTCGTAAGATCTCCGTTCATCCTCGGAACACAGTTTAAGATGTTTTATATTTAGTCTGAGAGCTTGTTGACCCTTCATTAAAAATCTACGTACGGTCATGTCCATGTCCAGAAAGGCAATAAAAACATCATCAAAGTAGCCCATGCGACACCAGTGAGTCAGTCAGAATGTGCCGAAGCATCGAAAATACATTTTGGTCCAAAAAAAAAAAAAAAACTCCTTTATTCAGCATTGTCTTCTCCTCCGCATCTGTTGCGAAGTGCATGCACGAGACCCAAGTCACGCGACTGCAGTGACGCACATGACGTGTTATCTGGTGCGCCCCAGCTGTTTTTTTGTGCGCCCTGGATTCATTTACAGTCTGAGGGAGATGCACGCTGTAAGTTTGAGAGAAAAAAAACTTCGCAAACATGTCTGAGGATAACACGTCATCTGCGTCACTGCACTCACGTGACTTTAGTCTTGCGCATGCGCTTCACAACAGACGCAGAAGAGAAGACAATGCTGAATAGTTGTCATTTTTGGACCGAAATGTATTTTCGATGCTTCAACACATTCTAACTGACCCACTGAGGTCACATGGACTACTTTGATGATGTTTTTTTTATTACCTCTCTGGACATGGACTGTATACCACACCTTCAATGAAGGGTCAACAAGCTCCGGGACCAAATATTAAACATCCTGTGTTTCGAAGATGAACGGAGGTCTTACGAGTTTGAAACGACACGAGGGTGAGCCACCAACGACACTACTTTCATTTTTGGGTGAACTATCCCTTTATGCTCCCTGAAAACGATAGATGAAAAAAACATTGTAATTCAAAAGGTTCTAGATTCAACATACAAAAACGGCACTGTTTGTAAAGAAACGGGAGACCGTGGCTAGTTGTAACACAATGTTTATGTGGGCACTCACTTTAACGTTTTGGCTATAAAAAACTTTTCAAACACTTCTATCATTATTGCCTACACTGTCAAAAGAAATGGTCAAAAATGGTCCCTAGGGTTGTCACCCTTTTAAAAAGTATACATTTGCACCTGAAGAGTTCATATTGGTACCTCAAAGGTGCAAACTTGTGCTAATATTCAGTCTTGTGCACCTCAAATGTACATATTTGTGACTAAATGGTACATTTATAAAGATTTCCGCGCCAGTGACAGCAAGGGACTATTTTTTGACCATTTTTTCTGATAGTGTACAACAAATGATGCAAATCACATTGTCATTTTCACTCCATGCCCCAATAGCAGCACATCGTCACAGTGTATGGGGTAAGTTGTCCCAATAAGTACCGGATGAACAGGCCTTATAAACCTTTCATATTGCTTACCAAGCCCTCGTATGAGCTTCAGATGCTACTTGGTAACACATTTTCAGCGACACAGGCAGGACGCTAACCCAAAGCCATAAATGATAAACGAGAAAGCGTATGAACGCCTCCTCAGAGGGAGCATTCGTGCTGATGTTCCTCTTTTTGGAAGTGCGAGCTGAAGTACAGGACAAGGGCATTGAGAAATAGAGTACAGGTGCCAGACGGGGCCATAAAGCACGTAATTCACATGAAAAAGAGGCTTTAAAAAGCATTGATTGACTGCTGCTCCTGGTTTGCGGCCACGGGGGAATTTATCAGATTGAACGTGGCGCGACAACAGCCGAAGTTTCCCTACTCAGCGAATCTATTTATTAAAGCCTATGTAGAATGCTTAATTTCGTTTTCATACTCATTTTCTAACCTCCCTCACCCCATCAAAGCATTGCTAAATCACTTTAAAACAGGGCACTGTACACCCACACACACACGCACGCACACACACACAACGCCAGGTGCTGCAGTGTGTGATTTAAAGCTTTGATTTTGTTGAAACGACAGCAGAGAGTAGCCTGTAGCGGACTCAGGCGATTCATCATTTCCTGCTTGATAAGAGAGGGATTAATACATTTAAAGCTTTAGTCGCCAGCAGTCATCTGTCTAAACGCGGCCTAATCCATTCAGGCTGCGCTTCCCTGGAGAACGCTGCTAAACACTGAAAATACCTAAAACGCAGATGCGAAAGTGGGCTGCTTACCTTTTAGAACAGGAAGGGGCGTGCTGCGAGGCAGCATTGCATTAAAGTCGCGCTAAGAAAGGAAAATCTCACGCTGGGCTGATCTCTACTCGACGGGGTATGTGACTTTAGAAAATGCCAGAATGCTAGCCTGTGGCTTTGGGCACCTTGACTGGAGCCAGATGGAATAAAGACCCGAGGTAAAGTGTGACCCAAAAATAGCTTACGCCACCCTTCTGCCCCTACTGTACAAAGCCGTCACCCCGTACAGCAACCCCCGTACCAAATCCAGCCCCGGGCACAGGGCTTTGAATGCGTTCCAGCATCAGAATTCACAATTATGCGGCTGTGTTTTTTAGGACACCTCTTATCTGTGCCCTAATAGCTCATAATGCATTCATTCCACACTTAATTTAACAGCTATGCCCATTTGTTCTCCCGCTCTCTCTCACCCCCCCCCCCCTTCACTCCCGCTAGTGCGCAAATGCGACGGCTGTGCAATGAAACCGATCCATTATGCACATGTGTCTGAACAAGGCGACCTGTGTCACAGCTGGCTCTCACTCGGGCTCTCTAATTTCAGTTTTATTGTGCACCGGACCGAGCCCTGAATACGCACTAAATACACACTTCCTGCACTGATGCATCTACCGAGGGAAACCGTAGATCTAGGGAAAAAAGAAAGGCCGGATCCGACCCACAATTGTTACCCACCTCCTCCTGCAGAGAAAAGCCTCCATTGTCCGCAAGAGAATAAGACCTAATTACTTTACTGAAGGGAGTCCACAGTAAAGTCTAGCCTGACTTTTTCTCCCTATATTTCCGAGCCCTCGGGGCCAGACCGGCTCCAATTTGGAACGGGGCGTTCGAGTGAGCCGGTGCTCGCTCTCATCTGCTACCGCATGGCTGTTGGCAGAATTTGGCAGAAATGATGAAGAAGTAATTGCACCGTAATTATACTTACATTGTCGGCTGAATATGAGCTGTTTCTCTTTGCTAAGAGGCACGAGCATAGTTATAACAAAGACAGTAAATTTAAAAAGCAAAAAGTGAAAGGAGGAATAAATAAACAATGGACATTTAAAAGAACGGATCGGAATTTTTTTTATTGTTTACTCAAATTGGGTGTCCAGATGCAAAATTACCTTGGAAATACCGAAAATGTAGATCAAAGTTTGATGACGTATACGGCAGACAAATGTGACCTGGGGAGGACAGCGCCTTCGAAATATAAAATGAGACTAATGCTGGGTACACACCAAAAGATTTTTTACATCTTATAAGATTTTCAAAATGTGTTAGACCACAAACATGAGGATAAAAAATCCTAGATTTAACCGTTTTGCTCCTATAGTGTGTGGTATGCCATGATGTGTCAAAGACAGCACACCACACACAAACAGATTTTCAACCAGAGTCTCGACTGTGAACACAGGAAATCTCGCAAGACTTCAGAATAAGTATGGGGACGATATGCAGGAAGAAATTTCAATGATAGTGTTTGGAATGATTTTCACAAAAAATTCAAGGGAAAAAAAGAAAATGGTTTGGGTGAAGTAATGGAGACAGTGGGAACATGGTCTGTACAAGTTCACTTCGCATCAACTTCACTTTGTGCTGAGCCATGACTGCTTCCGTCTTCCATCATCTCGCTTTCTGATTGGATATTGTTTCTTTTCACGTCATAATCTCAAGAGCGTGCACGCGTTTGTCCTCGAGGGTAACCCCCCACACATCAGGATTTCTGATCGTAAATATTAAACATGTTTAATATTTACGATTCACAATCGGGGGCGCCTCCGACGTTCTTCCGATCAGGTTTAGACACTCTTAACACACATCACACCAAAGGAAAATCTGATAAGATAATTTGTAGAACCATCAAGATAATCGGGACATGGTTCGGATTGTCGGAAAGAGGGAAATCGGCTAAAAATCAGCTCGATTATCTTTTGGTGTGTACCCAGCATTATTTAAAATATCACAGCTTTGTGTCAGAAATGTAAAACCAGTGACTTGAACTAGAATTGTAAACAAATCAATCAGACCAACTTTCTGATCAACTAACAGATCTGACTCAACAGAGCTTGATCTCAAGGGAATTCGTACGTTTTTATTAAGAGTTCAAGAATTTGTATAAATTTGTACGAAGCGAATAAAAAAATTAAGATTTTTATAAAAACAATAATCAAACAAATTAGCATCGCACACCTGAAGTCAATAGATAGGTGCGTAGGATAAGACGACAACAAGTCTCAAAATATACAAAGAACAATTCCCGCACACTATCTGCTTGCTGAAATTTTTTTTTATGAAAGTTGCGTTGCAACGTTTCGATCAACTGATCTTCATCAGGCAACCATCTTTGTATAAAAAACAATAATGAAACTCCACTCCAAAACCCAACATTACCACCGGCGAAAGCAAGTCATACAAAAATTAAACGAATGTGGTTGTATGAATTATTACGAATTAACCACCTCTTAAAATACGTACGAGTTGTCATGAGATTGTGTGGGACTCAAACTAATTGTTTGTTCGCAAATTATCCATTGATTTATACTGAATGAGAAAGAACAGTTAACATTGAAATATCCATCTGTTTTTACAAAGATATTTATTGGCTTCAGAAAACATACCTAGTGGAGATTTTATATGAATTAGTTACTGGAAAAAAAACTAAATAAAAAAAATTAAATTAGGTTTTCTTAAAATGAAATTAACAAACAAATAATTAATAAAAATTTATTTAATTTTAAGAAAACTTGATTCAATTATGTTGAAATGGTGTACATAATTAAATTACGTAGATTTTTTTTTGAAAGAAAAATCATTTTAAGAAACTTAATTGAATCTTGTGCAACCGGAAATTTTTTTTCAGTGTATGATGTGAATCATACAAAAACGTATGGTTTTTATACAAAACCATGAATCACACCCCACCCCTAACTCCAACATCACAGGGTCGAAACCAGTTCAAACTAACACGAACAAATGAGGTTGTACAAATGCATACGAATTATGAATATGATTCATATGAAAATACCAACTCGTAAAATACATTCTCAGAAATAAAGGTACAAAAGTTGTCACTGGGACAGCTCCCTTTCAAAAAGCTACACCGTTGTACCCAAAGAGTGCATATTAGTACTGCAAAGGTACATACCGGCAATTCAAAGATACATATTTGTACCTAAATGGTACATATTAGGACCTTTTTTAAAGGGTGCTGCCCCAGTGACAGCTTTGTACCTTTATTTTTGACAGTGTAGGTATGTACTTTATTAAGATTGTGTTGGAATATAACATGCGTTGTGTGGACCACTTTTATAATACTAATACAGTGTGACCAAATTGTCCATAAAAATGTGCTTGACAGAAGAATAACATATTGCAAGAATAGAGAAAGCGGATAAAACGTCCCTCGAGAACTGATCGTGACTGTAAGGGCATAATGGCCGAGATGACGGGATGACTAGTGACAAGATGAACGAGTGAACGACAGTGTGATGACAGCATGAATGAAGCAAGAGAACTGACTGATTTAAATCAGGCCTGGCAGGCGTGATGGAAGCAAAGAATGATGGGAAGAGACAGAAGAAAAGATGCACCCACCCCCATCCAGCTCACTTTACAACAAAAATGAGTTGCGGGTGGGCGGCCTAGTATTCGGCCCTCAGGGTCCGAACTGTAAAAATCCAAGGCGAATGACAGAGGCACATTTTAGAGAACCAACCAAACGTTAACTTTTCTATATTTTGATTCCTTATGCATCGCATAGTCCATGCTCATACATCTACATCGTCCCCCAGGGGACAAACTGCTCCTAAACAGCAGTAAATGGATTGTGTCTTCTTTCTTTTCAAACGGGATGCAGCCACTCGTTCAGTTTCTTCAGCTGCATCTGCTTGACCCGTAGTGCCCTCGCAGGGACCATACAGTTATTTACACAGCTAATGTTCTGTGTCCTGACCTTCAACGTAACCTACAAACTGACCAATCACTGACAACGCTGATCAACCACTGATGTTCCGGTAGCTCAGTTGGTACAAAATTGGAAAAATCATGGGTTCGATTCCCAGGGAACACATAGACAGAGAACATAGAAAGCCCTTACATATATAATGTATGTACAAAATGTTGCGCAGCATGTTTACTAATAATACAGGGTTCCCACACCGCAGTTAACTTCAAAATCAAGGACTTTCTAGGTGCAATACCCTCAAATTGAAGGACTAAATGTGGGGAAACATTTCAAGTGAGAGCAAGGTTACATCGTGTTACCTTTTAAGATACATTATTACAGTTCCCTTTTGAGGGAATTGCGCTGCGTCACAGCGGTGACACTTTGAGTACGCCTTCAGGGGTAAGTGCGTCTGAATGTGTATATCAAATTCAACCAATGATGAGGCTTAACGCTAATGGTGAGTATATCGCTACCTGAAATAGTGCCAAAGATGGCGTCAAAGGAATGCAGGAAGTATGGCAAAGGAGACGTTTTCATGTGTCAAACACAACTATGCAAAAAATAATTTTGGTATGAATCAACATTCACATACAGAAGATATAAGCATTAAAAGCGAACAGTTTAGCACGCTAGAATTTTTATGATATTATCCTACACTACACAGGGAATAATATGGATTTTTTTTTTCAGAAAACTTCTTGCATAAAATAGATTCAAGCATTTTCAATGACCTGTATCTATGTATGTATATTTCAAAAACTTCCAGGGCCTTGAATTTCTTCCCCCAAAATTCACAAACTTTCAAGGATTTCAATGACCCGTGGGAACCCTGTAATAACACAAGCGGCGGACACAAATATTTTTTTGACAAAAGCAGAGGGCTTCACCAATAGAAGTAATCAGGACAGAAGCGGTCGAAGAGGACAAAAGAGACAGATTTAAACAACAGGTGTGAATGTGTCTCTCTCATCCACTTGTGATCCGATCGACCAAAACACACGATATAAACATGGCTCACGATTTTCTCTGTAGAAGGAGTGGGACACCGGTGAAATGGACCCTAAACCCACAGACCAGTATAGGAGCCAGACACTGTAGAGACGTCTCTCAGTGGGGGTCAGGAGGTCACATCAGTCTGTGAAAAGACTCAAGTGCTGTGGAACGCCCTCCACTGGTGTGAAAGACATACTAGGATACACATGATCACACTGCTGAATGCTAAAAAAGACAAAAAAGATGCATTTACAACACAAACAAAGAAAGTCAAGACGAAGAGAGGAATGCTGACATGGAGACAAAGAGGACTAAATTCATCCCTGTTTGGATCCTAAGTAATTAATGCGGCTAGGCTAAATGCTAACACATTCATGAGGTGCTGTACAAAGATTTAAAACTGCATGAATTGAAAAAAGATAGGTATTAATTTTCCTAAGTTGAGGTAAGAACATAGTAAAATATTGAAAAACTGTGGTGTTTTCCTTTAAGCTTTATTTGGTACAGTGTATTAACATTTAACTTGCAAATAGTACAGTCGTTCTGTCTGTGATACTGATTCATTGTCTTCCAAAGTTACCAACAGGCCTACACCAGTATTGTGTTTTGTCCCATATCCATATATTACACATATCATACTTCTAAAATGTAAAAATATATAAATAAAGAATGAGCAAGTGACACTAACCTTTTGAACAGTAGTGTATAATGCATAGCCTTCATTTTTAGTTTCATATTTCTATCTATCTATATTTAAATTATTGTCAAGTACAGCATGTACAGCACTTTAACTCCATCCAAAATACTTTATTAATGACATGTATTAAATTAAAGCATATTTCAATGACTCATTTCCAAATATAGAAAGCCTTAAAATACGCTGCAGTGCTGGGTAGCTACAGTAAATGGTTTTGTTCTACAATAAGCCTGAGTTTTCTACAGCAGCCCATCAGTTTTAAGGAAATAATCCCACAAGACTGTGGGAACGCATCTGGACATACAACTGCTATGTATACATATAATGTCATTGTAGTCTTAAAGAGAGACCATATAGAGTTTGTGTGTTTGTTTGGGAAAGGGGCTAGGAGATATAAAAGTTTTTGTTTAGCTTACAATTTTTGTTTGCCCATGCATGGACCAGCCACAAATCTTTAACAAATTGTCTAATGTATTGCAATACCCCCTTTACATATCACTTTGGTCCCAAATTTCTGTAAAAATGGCAAAAAAAGAGGCTTCTGTGTGAACACAAACATGTCCCATAAATGTTCTGGGAACATTCCCGTAAAGAAGACCTATTACACAAAAAAATTCACCTTGATAATTTAGGCTACTTAAATGATCCAAGTTAATACAACACAATTTTTTTTGTCTCAACTTAATTTTATCATGTTCAATCCACATCAGTTGTGGATGTGACGAACTGTGTTAATGCTTGTCTGGAGAGCAGTCTCTTCTCACATGCTCATATGCTATTATTATTAGCATGCTAACATGTGCGTATGCTAATTAGTATAATATAGAAACTGACAATTGGTTAACAAGACCTTTTTTGTTTGAATTAACGTGTTTTGTCCTTGTTGAACAGACCAGAATTAATTGCATGAAAAAGTTTTTAAAAGAATTAAGTTTATTGAACAAGATATTTTTATGACCAAAATTCTTTTATTTATTATTAAGTTGGTGCAACAAAAGATTATTTGTTAAAATGAACTTATTCTATTCTTGTTGTACAAGCCTAAACTAATTTCATGGAAAAGTTTTAAGTTGAACAACATTTTTTTTGAGTGTAGGATACTTAGTAAACTTCAGACACTGTGGAAAAAACCTAACAAGTCCAGGATTTTAAATACGTCACGTGTCTTTACAGTGTGAATGCACGCACAGATTCGAAAAAATCATTTGGAGTGTGAATGATTATAATACAGTACTCAATATATGAGATATCTTCTATAGGATCAGCTATGTATGGCTCTCTTTCAAGGGTTTTTTCTCTCCCAAGGACATTTCCCACAGGGTTTATGATTTTTTTAAACCCCTTGGGAGTCAGCTGAAATTAGCTTAACTTTACGTTAAATTAAAGTTACATTGAATTGTTACATTACATATACGCTATTTATGTCACTAGTATGGATTAATTTTAGCAGCTGTACTTTGGTACTTTATTGTCCTATGATTTTTCAGTTTTCGTTTGTTTTTATTAATGTAAAGCTGCTTTGGAACAATTAAACAGTTGTGAAAAGCGCTATAGAAATAAAATTGAATTGAAAAATGTTTGCAACACCTACTCATTATTATTATTATTAGTTATTAATATGCAACTCTAAAGTCTTATCTACTTGAATAAAAAAGACAGATATCTCTAAAAATCATGTGCTAAAATCACAATTAAACAACATATTTCTTACCAACAATTTAACTAAAGCATACATTTTGTTTCATAAACTCAAATTGTGTTAAAAAACATTCCAGCTACTGCACATAGCTCTGCAATGCAAGTGTTGCTTTGTCCCACATTCAAATTAATAGTTTATTCTTGTTATATCCAATATCTTTGATTTGTCAGAGGCATTAAGTAGTAATATACACATGCAGAACTGAATCAGACTTCATGCCTGGATTCTGTGAGCTCCAAACTGTGTGACTCACATGAGCACCAGGATAGTGCGTGCTAACCACTGAGACACGACTCGGACTCCTCAACCCTTTTTCCATTTCTCCTCACATCACCCTTTCTTTTCTCAAATCTCTCTCCAAGCAATATGTAAATAACCCAGACTGCTTGACCTCTGAGCAGCCCTCGTCCGTCCCTGCTGCTTGACCCTTAACATATTCACACAGCAGTCCTGCACAAAGGTCTACTTTCCTCACCAAACCAACATCAACAGGCGATCTGTCTTTTTTGACATCTTACATCCAGCTGACAAAAAGAATTTTCTCTCTTTTCTTCTTTCAACCTAACAACGCGTCAGCTGTTTGGGGATAATCCCGGGAAGCACTGCAAAAAACATTTCAGACGCCCCGCTTTTCTCCCCTAATTCATTTCTAGATGTTAAGAACAGGCAGCAGCTGTTTATGGAAGACTTTAATATGTATGTGCTGTATGATGAGGCAGATCTTCTACTTTGGTAAACAAACCTCAGGATGTGTTTTGACCGCTGCTTTATACGGCAAGTAGGTCAGTAACCGGGTACGCTTAGATCCGCAGATGGTTTAGAGTGTATATTGATTTTCTGACTAAAGCAATGAATTAATTAATATCAGTATTAGTCGACCATCTGACAAAGCAGGCGGTGGGAAAGGGGAGGGGGAGATCCTATTAGTTGATAACATTGCCACAGACAGAACTGCTGAAGAACTAAATAAATCCAACACATCGATGTTCAAAGCAACACCGAGCTAACTCTTCCATCAAGACATGCAAATACATAATCTCTGTTCCAAAATGATGTGAATTGCCTCTCCAGGGAGCATTTTATAACATCATGGGCACTTAATTATCTTGCCTCCTAGGACACTTTGTTTTTGCCAAATTCTATGACAGAATCATATGTGATTTTTACACTGGAGACAATCCCAGAATGCATTGCGACCAGGTAAAAATAAAATTATTAGTTATTATTAAAAAAAGTTATAAATAAACTTTCAAGTCCCCACCGAAAAGTTTTTGGCTTTTAGCATGAATAAGGTAAAACACATTCTAATGGTGTACTGGAAAGTGCAGATTGATACTTTTTTAGCAACCAAGCGAGAGAATATCTTGCCTCATTGCTCCGCCCCCAAGCCACCGGGTCATCACTTATATCAGTTGCCTCCCTTGCAAATAGTGCTTTAACTCTGAGGGTCCTATCTTGCACCCAGCGCAATTGACTTTGTCAGTGACGCATGTATCATTCGTATTTTGCACCGGCGCACAGCGTGTTTTTCCCTCCACAGACGCACGTCAGCAAACTAGGGAATGAACTTGCGCTCCCTGGGCGGTTCAGCGCATAAAAGGAGGCGTGTTTCGGTGCAAACCACCCTTGATGCTATTTTGCAGTTTCAAAAAAGAATTGCGCCACTGACCAAAAAAAAAAACTAGTCTAAAGTCAGTGGCACGTTGCGCGTGGTTCACTATGCTATTTTAAGGGCGCATGCTTGACCATAATGTATAGCGTGCACAACGCGCACACACTTTGCTTATCTAATCTACACAGATGCAACAGTTATTTTTGCAAATCATAAATTGTTACAATAAAAAATATTAAGACATGAGATAAGGGAAATCATAGTGGTGAGCAGTGGTGATAGTTTTTATTTATTATGTGGCTGCGTTAAAAAATTCTCATGCAAATAACGATTAAAATGTTTTCATAAGTTTGTTGTGTGGCTGTATAACGTTTATTTTATGTAAATAATAATTAAAATGTTTTCATAAGAAACCTTAATGTATGTGAACTAGATTTGTAAGTGTACTTTGGTGTTGGACTGCTTGCGTTTCTTGGGTCCGATTTAAAAGCACCCAAACCCTTCAACACTTTCAGCTGTGAGGGAGGACGCAGTGATGTCCTCTACTGGCGTCAGGTCATGTGTAGAGGCAGATCCACCTCCCGTTACATGGCGTACCCGATTTATGCTGGCACTCTTGGGATTCCCCCATCTCCTGACATCATTGTAGCGCGTGCCGCAACGTCCTGGGGATGCCAGCTGATGAGACAGTTGTGGCTATTTCCTCCCACGCCTGTTTAACCGATGATTTGGGCGGGTTTCTCCTATCCCCATACAAAACAACTTCTCTGTCTTTGACTGCTCTTACAAGAACGTCGGTCTCCTCGGCTGTGAACCGCTCCTGGCGTGCGCCTGGTAAATCCGTCATAATAATAGCAACCCGCCATGGAACTTGCGCACTTGCGTTTAAAGGGAATGTTGGATGACGTTCTGATTGGTTTATTTGACGTTACGCCCAAACCACACCTATGAATAATGAACCTTCTTCAGACCAACCCCTTATTGATTTGCCCCTGGCGCAAGAGTTATTTCTCCCGCCAGGAAAATAGCAACAGCGCCCAAGATCCGCCCACAAAGTCACTTGCGCTTTGCGCTTCACACTTGCGTTTCAGATCGTTAAAATAGGGCCGTGAGTCTTGCTTGTTGTTTGCGATCACACAAACGTGAAGACATCTCGCTAGGCGAGATTGTATTTTACATTTTTCATAGTTTGTGATGTGCACACTACCGCGGGTCGCACTTCACCACTGCGATGTCGATACACCACCATGCTGGTCATGACACCCGTCCCATCCCTACTCTCACGACTCTGCATTGAAATCAACTAAGTAGATATCTTGCCTGCGTATAGCACTCAGAAGTCTCTAATAAGATCCTGTTATGATGATGCTATAGAAAACTGTTGCCTGTGTAGGAGTGTTGACTATGTAGAGACAGGCAACTCACTGGGGTTTGAAACAGAGCCATAGATTCCTGCACAACTTAAACACACAAACACACATCACTGGCCCCTTCTCAGCATGATTTTAACCTACTGTGAAATGAGAAAGAAAATCAACATATCACTTTGCAACAGGGTCAAAAGTAACAGTAAAAGCAAGATTATTTTACCTTTAATCCTTGGACATAATCTTAGCCAAAACAAAAACCTGAGCTTAAGAAACACACTGAGAGATGCTACAGGCTCTCAGTCCAATAAATAAAAAAACTTCTGGCAAGAACAATGAAAAGGATGAGAGAAGCAGGAAATAAAGGATAAGAGGGATTTGAAGATTCGAATTAAAAGTCCACATTGTTTTGAACTCATAAGAGCCTTTAAAGAACAGAACCAGACTAAATAGACAACGATCATATAAACACAATGTGTTATATATGAAAAATTTGGTTCCAAAACGCAATAAATCCATTTTGACTAATTTGGGTAAAAAATGTGTTTTCTATACCTCTATACATCTAAGTGACAAGATGAAAACCACTATTTTCTGTTACAAACTTTCACGTAGCATCTTTAGGTTATAAAAACATAAAAAAATCTAATCCATAATTTGATTTTCAAATATTTATTATAAAAACGGATTAAAAAGTAGATTTTTTTGTCAAAATGCCATAAATCTATTGATTCAATATATAATTGGCATTCATCTTTGCCATTTTCATGTTCATTTAGTTGGCTAGTGGTATACACGGATTAAAAAAAATAACATTAATGGCATTAATCAAAACACTTACTTTGTCATATTAAGAACACTGACATTATTGCTGTCATCCTTAGAACGTCATCACATAACGTTTTTGACAGCGATCAGCTGTAAAATGTTTTACAATCTGCTTGATTTGCGTTGCCTTCGACTACAATAATGGACAGTTTTTCATAAGATCCCCTGGGGTCAATGTGTTAGCATGACAGAAGCTTGATGCTGTTGTTTGAGAACAAGCAACAGCCGGCATTTTTCCGTCGCCCGAGTGGCTTACGTTTCTTCCCCGCCACAGAAAACCACCACAGGTTTACTAATGCCATCAAAGTATTATTTTGTTTTTGTTTGTTTGTTGATCACAAAGTACAAAGTAGATGAGGAAAACTAGGATTTTGTGGGTTTTCAATGTGCCACCATTATTGTTTACATTGCGTGGAATGGTGCACTGTGATTTGTTGAGCGGATTTATTGCATTCTGCAAAGAAGGAGGACTGGCGTTTATCACGTTTTCGAAAAAAGGGAGAAAAAATAACAGAAAAACACGGCGGATATCGGATTTCGCGTAAAATTAAGAGTTTACTTTTTAATACTGACCTGACACAATACTGATTTTGGTGCCAACAATTTTTTTTCAAAATGTAATTTGTCAATGAAAGTCATGAAGTGCAAATAGCAATATGATATTTTGGGGTGAACTATACCTTAAAGTATACAATCAATATTAAGAAATATTCCACTTTCATAAAGAAATTATAATGTCATCAAAGATGTTTGTCTTTCTTTGTTTAGTTGAGAAGAAATAAAAATTTTTAACAGTTAACAGTTTTAATGCAGTTGAAAATTGCATTTTCAATACCTTTAAAGGGCTCTAAAATGGCTCTTATCCAGCAAAACGATTGTTATGTTCGCCAAACAAAAAAGTACTTTTAACATCAACTTTTCGTCTTGCACTAGCCGTGTGACACGCCAGCTTGACCTTACGTATTACATAATCACGTCGAAAGGTCACGACTGATGTATGCAAAACTACTGCTCCAGTGTTTACAAGTGTGGAGAAAGAGTACCGTTCCGTTGTATGCGTAATAATACAAATTATTGTCTTTGTGTCAGTTTATTGTTTAAAATGGTCCGCAACTGTGCGTTTCATATATTTAACGCGTCACACGGCTACTGCAACACGAGAAGTTGTGGTTTAAAAGTAGTGATTTTTTGGGGGGGTGACGATCGTTTTGCCAGATAAGACCCTTGTGCCTCGGTTGGAATCGTTTAGAGCCCTTTGAAGGTGCATTGAAACTGTAAGCTGTTGAGGTCTACTAAATGTTTTTCTCAAAAAAACTAATTTCTTTTTAACTGAAGAAAGCAAGACATAAACATCTTGGATGAAATGGGAGTGAGTAAATTATCGTATTTTTTATGAAAGTGGAGTAATCCTTTAATGACAAAGTCTTTCATATATGTGACCTTGTCTGTGAAATCAAGGCTAAAGTCTCATAATCTAATTATGAGATAAGCCGCATCAAAGTTTGATTTCAATCTTTGACATGACAAGATATCAAGCAAGGTCATATTTTCACAGGATGTTCTTTACATTATCTTGAATAATTGTTTGTAAAAATCACTTTGAAGCTGGGTTTTCACAGGCATGGTCACAGTTTTTCATTTATCTCATTTCATCTATTTACAGGTTCTTTCAGAGACTCATTTGGTGCAGCTCGCTGACTCTGTGCCACTCAAAGTCATCTGGCTCATATAAAAGTCAAAGCTTTTTAGGTCAAAAAGAAATAACGCACGCACATACGCTCCACATAAATTATAATATCTGCATATGTGAACACAACTGCTGGGTTTTTGCAGGCGGCGTTAGCTGAGGTTGAATTTAAAACGAGCATTTGTTGGGATTAGAGCGCTTTAATCCCCCTCTGGGTGCTGGAGAAGAATAAAAGAGTGATTCAGCCCGGAACAAAACTTTGGGTGACCCCTGAATCGTGGCCTTCTGAGAATGCATCCTAATAGCGTTTGAAATGCAAAAACTGCACTACAACCTAAGCTGCGGGGAAAGCAAACTAGTTTTATTCGCCCCCTCTAAAATTCATGACCTCCCTTGGAGAACACAGGCCCACTCACTCTTTAACAGCAAACGACTGTGACACAAATCTATGAACGTTACGATCCGGGGAAGCATTATGCCAGGTTAAACTTCCTGTCCTTAACCACAACTGCGAAGTTGGATGTACTGTACATATGATTCCCTTACCCCAGGGCAGAGACGCTCTCGCCCACTTTCCCACATTCGACTGATCCTCTGTGCTATGCGGCACTCGGGGGTGGTCCTATTCTCTTCCAGCTCTCTTTACGCTAAAAGGACAGCGCTGCCAAAAGCCTAAAGCACCTCTGCGGGCCCTCATGAATCAAACATGCTCTTCTGTCCAGTTCTTTCCGAGCACAGGGGTCAGTCAGAGGCAATAATACCCCCAGACTGCCAGGCTGCCAGTTCAATCCTGCCCTGACCTTCCTCCCCTTTGCCCCCAGCGAAAGGCCAGAGTCTTGCACACAGCCAGCAAACACTGGCGCGGCCCACCTTCACCCTGGTCACATCACATTACATTCACATACAGACGTACACACACACACACACACACACACACACACACACACACACACACACACAACAAGATAGATGGATGAGAAAGAGAGCGAGAGACACACAAACCCACTGAGATAAGGGGAAACGGTGAATGAGAAATGGAAAGCAAAGAGACCAGAGAGGAGATTAAGGGGAAAAAATAGCAAGAAAGACAAAAACCGCCTTCGTCCGGAGCTGAAGGCTCCAGTGAAAATCAATTTGTATACACAATCCCTCATGAAAGCAACCCATCTTCATCCAGCAGGCACAGGCCTGAAATATGTGACCGTCTGCCCGTGTAAATTAGCTGCTCCGGACCCCTGTGCGGCAACGCATGACGAGGCCGGACAGCGCACTAACTCAAGCGAGCGAAACGCTCCGGCGTGCCAAACGCACGGACACAGCAAACCATAAATCACGGGCCGGGGAAATGAATGGCTGGTCATCGGTGCAGGACACACCAGCTGGCTTAGCCGCCCGGGGTAACGGCGGGGGGATCGCGGCGAGCAGGGCGGCCGAGCGGCGTCCTGCGTAGGCAGGGATGAAGAAAAACGAGGTCCTTCGTCTCCACCTCCCTTCTCTCCTGGGCCTCTCGGTGGCAACGCACGTAAAGAATGAACTGCCTTGCAGTAACAAGGAGATTCGGGCGAACTGTGGAGGAAACTAAGAAAGCAGGTATATATTGAATAAAGACTCTCCACAGAAACAAAGACTCTGAATTTTAACAAAGAAAATATTCAATGCTACTGAGCTGACTGCAAGAGACATCATGTACGACATCGTAAGCCACATCTATACTGCAAAGGTGGCACGGAAGCTGTACCTGAAGTGGCAAATAGTTGCATTTACTGTACACAGACTGTTTAAAGGGGACATATGATGAAAATCAGACTTTTTTCATGTTTAAGTGCTATAATTGGGGCCTCAGTGCTTTAATCAACCTAAAAAATGTGAAAAAGATCAACCCAGTAACTTAGCTTTGGTAAACCATTCTATGCAAGCATGTAAAAATGGGTTACTGAAGTTTGGCTCCCCCTGTGATGTCAGAAAGGGATAATATTGTCCCTTAATTTGTATTCCAACCAAGGCACTGCAATTTAGTGCAGAGATCAGCTCATTTGCATTAAAATAGACACACCCGAAAACGACACATTTTTGCTCACACCTACAAAGTGTCAATTATAACATGCTATAATAAATTATTTTATGATATTTTGAGCTAAAACTTCACAAACGTACTCTGGGGACACCAAAGTTTTAATTCACATCTTTAAAAAGCCTTGTGAAATGTCCCCTTTAATGGTGCTCAAAGATGGCATAGATGCATTTACAATTACAATCATGTAACTTATATAATAGTATGACTTATAATAAGAAATGAATGAAAATAGGATCTATCATGAAAATAAATGAGGTCTAAGGGATTTAAATTACACAGGATCAAGACAGCATCAGAATTGCCTTTCACTGCAAAAATAGATTTAGTATTTTTGTCTTGTTTTCCAGCTAAAATATCTAAAAATTCTTATATCAAGACAAGATATTAAGGGCCAGATTTACTAAACCGGGCAAATTAGCGCCAGAGCAAATTCCAAAAAAGCGCCAATGGGAGTGCCATTTTTTACAAAAAATTTGCAAAATAAATAACAGGCGCCAAAGCAGATTTCCATAATGACAAACACAATCTACTAAGAGAATAAGCAGAGCCGATGATCCTCAGGTGTGGAGGAGTTCAGCACCACGGACATCTAACAAAATTTCAGCTAATGAAGCCATAGTACACTGAAAAGAACTAGGACAGGACAAACTTTGAAACACCAGGTATTGTGTGATAACATGGCTTGGCAAACAATATTTTTGAATACTATGTTCCTCTGGCATTTCAAATAAACTGTTACGTGTTAAAGGTGTAGCGGAGGATTTTTTTCGAATTTTAGAAAAGAACTGCCATCTCCATTTTTCTTAAAAAAAATGCAGTTGCGCAACATTCCTGATTGACAACTAGGAGGACCAATCGTCTTGATGATCCACCCGGAAAAAGAAAATCCTCCGCAATACCTTTAATAAATCGTCTGTCTTGTACCACACGCTCTCTGATCTATGTGATGCCTCTCCTATCCTATCAGCAACTATGCAGCCATTTGAAGCGCAAAATGATTTAAGACATGCTTTTTCGGCTCTAAATAATGGCGCAAATACCAGTGATATCACACGCGCAAACATTAGTGAATCAATTAGTGAATCATTTAAATAATCTCCTCCCATAAATTTTACGTCTGAAAGGGAAACTCTTAGAAATGCATATGCAATAAGGTCAGTCGCAAAAATAACTAGACTACACATTTTTAGCGCTAATTATACACTTTGAGTCTTTAGTAAATCCAGACATTTGTTGTTTAACGCCAAAATGATGGTTTGCACTGGCGTAAGCTGTTAGTAAATCTAGGCCCCAAAGTCTTGTTTTCTGAACAAAATTGTCAAAATTAAGTGAGACTAAGCTTAAAACAAAGGAAAAAATCTACTATTGGGGTTAGAAAATTTACTTAACCCTCATAGGCCCAGATTTTCCTGTTACATTAGAGTTCTGTGGGGGTCAAAATGACCTCAGAAATTGATACATTTTTAATGATACAAATAATATATAATTTTTTTACTTGCTATCTATACATCAATGCTGTGTTTGTACCTGTTTACCACTATATTTCTCATTAGCTTGCATGTAAAATATAATTTTTTTCTGAAAAATTCAAATAAATTATAATCTAAATTTGATTTGAATTGTTTTTAGATATTGATCTAGATGATATGTGTTGAATTCTGCCATCTTCTGATTAGAAAAAAACCTAAAAGAATTACAGTTTAGGAAATAAATCATTTTGACCAGCAGAGGCCATAGAGATCCATTCATTTCACTGGATGTGGCCAACTGCTCACATCACTACTTTAGTGAAACATTTTGTGAATTTATGTATATATATTATATAAACATTAGAATGGACAAACTTTTTGTAGTTTTTGATGCATTTTAAAATGGCTTTATTTCAAATTCATTTTGACTTCGCACATCTTCAGAACGACTGAATCAAGACCATTTTTTTAATATGAATATTGACATAATCTAAAAAAGTCACAAAATCTTATTCCACTGGGATGATAATTTTTTTAACTAAAGAAAAGTGGCTTGGGGGTCAAAATGACCCCAAGGGACTTATAAGGGTTAAATTAAGGTGTACCTCTTTATTACATACAATTTTAGATTTAAAGGGATAGTTGATTTACTCACCCTCAAGCCATCCGAGATCATTATATATTATATATATATATTAGAAAATGTCCTGGCTCTTCTAAGCTTTATAATAGCAGTAAATGGTGTTATGAATTTTGAAGCACCAAAAAGTGCATCCATCCTTTACAAAAATAATACACATGGCTCCAGTGGGTTAATAAAGACCTTCTGTGGGTAACCAATATGATTTTGTAATAAAAATATCCATATTTAAAACTGTATAAACTATAATAGCTTCCAGTAACGGTCAAATGCATTCACGAGCACTGTACTGTTATGGGAAGGTATATACATTTGAGTGCATAGAAACAAAGTACACCGTCTGGGTACTTTAAGGAGACTTATTTAAAAAACTACAGTTTAGGATAGATACTGTAGTATGCAAAGTAGGATGCAGTTCCTGTTTACACTGTCAGCAATGTTGTTGCTGCTAGTCGCTAGTGAATTTCCTAGTTTTAGTTGCCCAAGTAACATTTATTGAGCCATTATTTGAACGTAATTACTACTGTCATTCCATGCTGTTTCACATTGACATCGAATCAGTTAAATGAGCATTCTAGAGGAAACTTTTTGCATGTAAATTACACCAGTGCATAATGCATCATATCAAAGACTTACAAGAATCAATGTCCAGCAACAAATTTAAGATAAGCTGTAACTCAAAGTGACGACTTCCAACAGATATAAAGAGCCTGGAGGACACGTGACCAGATACTTTATTGGAGTGTCAGCAAAATAGAGGATAAGTTAATTTTAATCTGAGCGATTTCTGTTCTTTATGATTTATGAATGATGCCAACCTGCAGGGATATAATAAAAAATGATGCATGGAAAAGCATGTCAGAAATTGTTGGCATTCTGGAGGTTGATTCATGCATTGATAATCGTTCATCTTGTTCATGTTATGATGCATGCACTTCTATCTGCATATACAAACACAAAATGTGCATTTTACGGGAAGTAAACTGACTACTTGACAAATTAGAATAACATCTTATTTTTACAGACTATATGTCGCATTTTTTAGAGAACAAAGCTCGTGTGAGAGGAGTTTAGTAAAGTTTGAAAGGTTTTGCTTTAATGGATTCATCAGTGTAATGACTCACTTTGAACTGCCATGAGATTCAATCTCACAATCAGATGTAATTAAAGGACAATATGTTGATGAGAGCTCTTTTTGAAGAGGATTTTGCTGAATTGTGCGTGGTGGGCTGCACTTTCTGCTGACCAAGCTCTTTATGCAAACACAAGTGGGCGTTAGGACTAACAAGCCTCTTGGAACAAAAGCGTAGCGAACTGAAACAAAAGACGAGTGCAAAAAGTACAAAATCATCCTGGACCATCAACCATAGAGAACAAGTAAATGATGATAGAAAGAAAAAGGCTCATCATGTACTTCATGCATAATTGTTTTGCAGAATGCTTGTAAATGCATATATATTTTTTACATAAAAGTGCGGTTTGACTGTGCAAAACATTGCATTGTTCTTGCACGATATTGATTAAAAAAAGCCACATGCAATAACAGGCTGATAAAATAATGCATTAAAGTTGTTAAATCAATTTAAATTCTGCTATCTGCATCAACCTAAAACTATACATAGCTATATGTAATGTTACATACATTTTATTGACGGTTTTATCGGACACACACTTGTTGCCTCATTTATAAAGTGCGCGTACGCACAAAACGTACACCAGTTCCCACGCAAAGGTGGTGATCTACAAAAAAACATACCTGACGGGAGAATGGGCTTGCAGGGAGGGATCTAAGGATGATTCATGTACGCACACTTGCAGGTGATCTGTGATTTATAAAGGGAACATGGCTTTGTTTTATAAGTCTTAATATTTTTTGCCTTATGCCATTTTTGGCTTTTGTGCATACATAGACTTTAAGTAAAGATCCTACACACAGTTTTATAAATGAGACCCATGGACTGTATTTATTTATCGGTATGGTTAGTGGGTAAACTGACTTCTGGAACAAATACTTTGTTCGAAAATATTATAAAACTATTTGACAAAGCATTAACACTTAATAACATTTTAATGACAAATTATATTTATACCACTGTAGTTGAGGTCAAGAAAAATATTCATGACGCTGTTATAAACGCTGTGATGATGGGAGACAGTGAGCATAGATCATCGCTGTGAAGAGAGGTTTGACAGCCAGGCAAGCATTCAAGTATCTGTATCTTACATTTATAGGTTAATTTTACATAGTAATGATAGCTGAGTGTAGTAGTTGATACCCTTTAGCTATGATTTGAACTAAGGTCATTTACTTGTTATTTATTTTGCTTGTTATTAGAAATAATCTACTCTATAGAGGGACTCTGTTGTTATTGCTTTTGCGGAAGTCTACCGGAAGTTAAGTTTGGCCGTTAAAGAAACAGTATGTAAGAAATTGATATCAATAAATCATAAAATGGCCCTGATATGTCACTAGACATTACGAAATCATTTTCATTTCAAATACTTATAACACTCACAACAGTGGTCTGGCCAGGATATTGTCATTTAAAAAGTGGAGTTGCAGCCCTCAACTGATGTTTATGTTGTCATTTTGTGTATTGGCCACCAGCTGTGTGATTGCAGTACCAGTTTTAGCCACAAGTTTTGTGATTGCAATACCAGTTTTGGCCACAATCCTACATACTGTTCATGTAAAGTTGTTTGTTGTTGAAACGATTTAAACATAACAACTATACATTACTTTATGAAGTATTTAAATCGTTCAGTTATTGCATACCTTAGCTATATGTTTATTGCTACCTAGTCTCACGAGGTTTTGTGATATAGTCACATAAATTTTGTATTCTTTTTCCGTGATATTATCACGAAATTCCAAATTTTTTTGTGACCGTATAACAAATTCCTGTTTTCGTGTGATTATCACGTATTGGTTACTCAACTGCTTTTCCCTATTTTCAAACCATTGTCGCTTCGGTCCAGGGTTAGATTTCGTGCTTGCATTAGAATGTCACTTTATATATTGGTTTATACTATTTTTTCTGATTTATTTTTTTATATGTCGTCTGGAGTTAGGGTTAGAGTTGGGTTTGGGTAGGGATGTCATCTTATGTAAATACAATGGTAAGAAAATAGGACAAAACAGTTGAGTAACCAATATGTGATAATCTCACGAAAACAGGAATTCGTTATATGATCACGAAAAAGGAATCAAAAAGTTGCGCGACTATAAAACGAAATCTCGTGAGACTGGGCTGTATATTGTGATATGCACATTTTCAATATTTTCCATATATCTTGCATCCCTACTCTTGCTTCAGTAGATGGTTGCATATTGGGTCGATGTTTGGGTCTTTTTTAAACTTTTCATCTGATTAGGCTAGAAAACCTGCTTAGACTCACGTAGACCATTCAAACCAGATTACCACATGGTTTAGGCTTATTAAAGGAATATTCCATTTTCTTAAAAGAAAAATCCAGATAATTTACTCACCACCATGTCATCCAAAACGTTGATGTCTTTCTTTGTTCAGTCCAGAAGAAATTATGTTTTTTGAGGAAAACATTGCAGGATTTTTCTCATTTTAATGGACTTTAATAGACACCAACAATTAATACTTAACTCAACACTTAACAGTTTTTTTCAATGGAGTTTCAAAGGGCTATAAACAATCCCAAACGAGGCATTAGGGTCTTATCTAGCGAAACGATTGTCATTTTTGACAATAAAAATAAAAAATATGTACTTTTAAACCACAACTTTTCATCTAGGTCCGGTCCAGCGCGACCTAACGTAAATGCGTAGTGACGTAGGGAGGTCACGTGTTACATATATAAAACGCACATTTGCGGACCATTGTAAACAATAAACTGCCACAAAAACATTAATTAGTATCAGCTGACATACAACAACGTAGGAACGGTCCTCTTTTAACACACTTGTAAACACTGGGGCGGAGTTTCGCGTTCGTCCTCTGTGACCTCTTGACGTAATGACGTATTGCGTGGGGTCAGCTGGCGCATCATGACCGGATCTACATGAGAAGTTGTGCTTTAAAAGTATATATTTGTTATTTTTATTGTCAAAAATGACAATCGTTTTGCTAGATAAGACCCTTATGCCTCGTTTGGGATCGTTTATAGTCCTTTGAAACTCTGTTGAAAAAACTGTTAAGTGTTTAGTTAAGTATTTAACGTTGGGCTCTATTAAAGTCCATTAAAATGAGAAAAATCCTGCAATGTTTTCCTCAAAAAACATAATTTCTTCTCGACTGAACAAAGAAAGACATCAACATTTTGGATGACATGGTGGTGAGTAAATTAACTGGATTTTTTTTAAGAAAATGGACTAATCCTTTAAGCGTTTTTTTCCAACACATCCATACACCAAAAATACTGGGTTATTTTCAACCCAGCGTTGGGTAAAAAAAGGACCCGTTGGGTTGTTATTTAACCTATGCTGGGTTGTTTGAATCCATTGTTGGGTCAAATATAAACATTTTCTAGGTTACAGCTAGGTTTTTCCTTTTTCGAACCAACACCGAGTTGAAAATAACCCTGCATTTTTTTTCAAGTGTAAGAAATCCTTGAGTCTGATCACATAGAGGCTAACAACACACTTACCAAGCACTACTTAATAGTTATTTGTATTAAGTGTACAAAGTCCACAGTAATTGAAGTGAAATACCAACTGTTTTGTCCTCTGTAAAAAAATATCCAGTCCTTGAAATATGTAGGCTTTAACATTATCTGTAATACTGCCTCCGGAAACCGTGAGGTTTCAGAGGAACTGCAGTGGATAAGAAGAGGAAACAAATGTCATTGGTTGCATGAGTGACTGCAGAGAGGTCGGTCCCAGTGACAGACAGGGCCAATTATCTGCTCTCCCCCCTACAGTTTTAACCTAATTTCCCAGCGACCAGAGACCCTCAACACGCAGTCTATCAGCGTCTGGGAAAAAATGGGATTATCTTCTGTATTCTGCTCTCTCTTTGGAGAATGACTTTTCTGCTGTCATGTCTTTGTGATGGATGAAAGGAAGAGAGAGGGGAAGCGAGAGAGAAAAGAGATCCAGCACTTTTTAGACCCTTGTGACCCCCACCGTTTCTCATTTTTCTTTCACACTTCACAATTCTTCCCTCTTTCTGCACTCGTATATCCTTCCCTACCCTTCATGTGACCCGGAGGTCTCCAGGTGTGCCGAGATACACCTGCTGCCCGAGGACCAGACGACATCACAGGCTTGGCATCAGCTTTGACAGCGTGTCTGATTCAATCATCACATCTGGTATAGTCCGAGCACTGAACCAGTCAACCCTACTAAATCTCCCTTATCCACCTGGAACAGAACGCACTGCCAGATGCACAAAGACACAAGGCAGCACCGTAAGGTGTAATACAGTACTTAACAAAAAAGCAATATAGGCATAAGAAGAATAGTTTAAAAACTCACATGCCAAATGTTTGCATACAGTATACAAGACATTGCACTCTTCTTTATCCATATATAGATGTGAAGACTCCTAAAGATACAAAAAAGTGCTATTAAACAGATCATACGTCCATGCACTATATAGACAATATGCGACCCTGCATGTGAAAACCCAGCTCAGTGATTGAAATCAAAATTTGATGCTCCAAATCTCAAAATAACATTATGACACTTTAGCCTTGGATTTTACAGACAGGGTCACATACACTCACCTAAAGGATTATTAGGAACACCATACTAATACTATGTTTGACCCCCTTTCGCCTTCAGACCTGCCTTAATTCTTCGTGGCATTGATTCAACAAGGTGCTAAAAGCATTCTTTAGAAATGTTGGCCCATATTGATACGATAGCATCTTGCTGTTGATGGAGATTTGTGGGATGTACATCCAGGGCACGAAGCTCCCATTCCACCACATCCCAAAGATGCTCTATTGGGTTGAGATCTGGTGACTGTGGGGGCCATTTTAGTACAGTGAACTCATTGTCATGTTCAAGAAACCAATTTGAAATGATTCAAGCTTTGTGACATGGTGCATCCTGCTGGAAGTAGCCATCAGAAGATGGTTACATGGTGGTCATAAAGGGATGGACGTCAGAAACAATGCTCAGGTAGGCAGTGGCATTTAAACGATGCCCAATTGGCATTAAGGTGCTTAAAGTGTGCCAAGAAAACATCCCCCACACCATTACACCACCAGCCTGCACAGTGGTAACAAGGCATGATGGATCCATGTTCTCATTCTATTTACGCCAAATTCTGTCCAGTCTTCAACTGTCCAATTTTGGTGAGCTCATGTAAATTGTAGCCTCTTTTTCCTATTTGTAGTGGAGATGAGTGGTACCCGGTGGGGTCTTTTGCTGTTGTAGCCCTTCCGCCTCAAGGTTGTGCATGTTGTGGCTTCACAAATGCTTTGCTGCATACCTCGGTTGTAACGAGTGGTTATTTCAGTCAAAGTTCCTCTTCTATCAGCTTGAATCAGTCGTCCCATTCTCCTCTGACCTCTAGCATCAACAAGGCATTTTTGCCCACAGGACTGTCGCATACTGGATGTTTTTCCCTTTTCACACCATTCTTTGTAAACCCTAGAAATGGTTGTAGTGAAAATCCTAGTTACTGAGCAGACTGTGAAATACTCAGACCGGCCCGTCTGGCACCAACAACCATGCCAATCTCAAAATTTCTTAAATCACCTTTCTTTTCCATTCTGACATTCAGTTTGGAGTTCAGGAGATTGTCTTGACCAAGACCACACCCCTAAATGCATTGAAGCAACTGCCAAGTGATTGATTGGTTGATTAGATAATTGCATTAATGAGAAATTGAACAGGTGTTCCTAATAATCCTTTAGTGGGTGTATATGGTTGTTATTCACTTACAATCTGCTGTTCTCAGCTGAGCTGTTTATTCCTGACCAGATCAAGTTGAACTTCAGCACTGGGTCAGTCTGATTCGTGACAATAACAATTCTTCATATTGAATGTTGTTTTCATCCAGTTTTTGAGCTCAATTCACCGACTTAATAATCCAGTAGCCGCAGTTCTCAAGTAACAACTCACTGGAGTGGAATAGTACCAATAAACAATAACTTGGTAAATTTTTCTCACATATTGACTTTCGAAGTAAAAATACTGTAACATGAGGTTGAGTAAACAGTTTCTTTTAATGCAGTACGCTACAGACACATGCAGGACACACAAGCCGCTGATGCGGAGCAGAAAGGACTGAAGTCTGAAGAGAGCCAGCTTGATTCCACTAATGGCGGCAGCTTTCCAGAAAAACCAGCTTTTTCCCGTCACCTTAACAGCCTGTTAGCCGGCAGCTTCGGATCGGTGTAATTTAGTGGACTCGTCTCTCGTCTGCAGCTGTTGCCATCGCCCCCGCCTATCAAACGCAATAATGCTCGGATGCAAATGTGTAACTTTCCCAAACATAGGATGCTGTGGATGAGTTTAGAGCACACAGAGTACTTGCCAAATTACTAAATCGAAAAAGTTAAACATCTGTTTTTCATGTGATACGATTTACCTTCACTGTAAAAAAAAACCCATTTAAATTTGTAAGTATAATCAACTTGATTTTTATCTTGAGTTGCTGCAACTTATAAAATAAAGTTGAATTATTTAATTTTTTATTAAAGGTGGGGTGCATGATTTTTGAAAAAAACTTTGGAAAAGGGATTCGGCCGAGTACCATAACACACTTGTAGCCAATCATCAGTAAGGGGCGTGTCTACTAACCGACATCTTTGCCTGGGTTGCGTATGTGTGGGGCGGGTCTATCAAAAGAAGGTCCAGGTTCTATTGGGGTAGCGGCGTGTTTGTTTAAGTGATTTCAAATATCAACATTGGTTTTCAGTGATCATGCACCCCGCCTTTAAGTTACAACACATCATCACTAGTATAGATTATACTTAAAAATGTAAGTGCAATTTTTTTACAGTGATTTACCATCCCAGTATGTAACATCCATTCGTCACATTGATTTCTAATCAATAATATCATCCAACACTCTCTGAAATAAAGGTGCACAAGCTGTCACTGGGGCAGTAAACCTTAAAAAAACTCCTTTATGTACCTAAAGGGTGCATACATATCTCTACTTAAACGGTACACATTAGGACCTTTTCAAAAGGTACCATCCCAGTGACAACTTGAGTATACCTCACACCATTTCTCATTGAACATTCAGGACAGAAGATCCATTACAGAAGTCAAATGGCCTGCGTCGATACATTTACGTACATTAAGGTAACATTAAGTCCAGCACTCGACATTCAAATCACCCTTGGGCAGATAATGATGGCTTCAGAAACAGATGAAGTCTTGCATGGTTGCATTTAAATGGTGATTGATTTGTCCGCCCGTCCCTCCTTAGCTCCATCGGTTGAGGGAAAATGAAAACACAGTCATTGGCATCGCGTGTCTTTTCTATATTTCGCTATCTATCCCCGTTTCTGTAAACACTCATATCTTCTGTGTCCTGACAGCTGTGGAGACGCCGATGGGCTGGTTGCAATTGGCCGTTCAGGCATTAGTGTGGGTGGGTGTGTGCAGGCCACCGATCACGAGCGCTGAGGCCTTTTACACCCCTAATGTGTAATTAGGAGGGGCTGTGGAGCGCACAGCCTTCCCCGGCTGAAATTAGTGGCCTTTTATTAATCAGACAGAGCGGCACAAAGGCTTACTTGGCCTCTCTGTAATCTACTATACCAAATGTTTCTCTTAATTACAGAGATGGAAAGAAGATGCAGTGGAGGTGTACTGCACGAGGTGCCTGTCAGTGTGGATTTATGGCACGTGCCGACGTCTACGTTAAATTCACTGCATGGTTTGTGCAGCTGGCGCTCTGATAACAAATCATCTGAAGTTTACTTATGCATACAGACATGGATATAAACTCACAAAGACTATATAAGACTATATAAGACTATAAAAGACTATATAAGACGATTTATTTACATCTAATATATGAAGAGCTTCAATGAAAAGCCGCTAAATGCTACCCTTGTCAAAAATTAGATGGTGAGATGCTCTCGACACATATTATACTTTCATACTTTTAAATCCACTTAATCCCCGTCTCAGGCCATTCAGAATTACTGCTTTGTTGGCAAAATCTGTCAATTTTTTTACAAGGAGGTTTTTAGCAAAAAAGCTTGCATGTACTTAGAGGGTTTTGTATCGAAAGACAGTCAAATTTGTTAAATACCAATGAAATGACTAAAAAAGTGACATTTGTGAAAATAAGGCATTTCAATTACTGACTAATATCATTTTCATTGTCATTTTAAAGTGAAATTACTGAACCTAAATGTAGGAGCCTGATTAAAAATGCTCCAGGGTTTCCCACAACACTTTGCAGTTCGGGCGGCCCACCTAAGCTGGGAAACCCTACTGCCTTGACTAGGTTGTCCCAAAAAAATTAAAAATTTGCTGCACAAAAGGCTGTCAAGTGCATCTGGAGAATAGCGCAGACGTGCTTCACACTGCAAGCGTGCACGCGCGCCACACGGGCAAATGAGAGAAAGACATGGTCAGTCACTGTCTGAAGGATAACTAGTAGCCAGTTGACAAAACATCTCAGAGAATAGCGCGGATGAGCTTCACACCGCAAGCGCGCACGCGCGCCACGCGACCGAAATGGTCTGTCAACTGTCTGGAGGATACCCAGTTGATAAAAGGCGTGTCTGTGAGAACTGTAAGTAGACTTATGTTTTGGGTTTATTTAAGCCTGTTATTGTATTAGTCTATAGTTTTTGCAAATTTAAAGTAAGTTAGCTGGTGATTTTTGTTGTTTGAACAACCTGCTAGCTAGGTTGCACGTGCCTGTTGATTCAATATAATTGTTGAGCGCTCTAGCTTGCTCACGTTATTTATGTGCATTATTTATTTACATGCTACAATAGTTAAACTCCTTTAAGATAATGTAATTAAAAGTGAGAAATAATCAGTTTTCACAATCTTCGCGCTATCTATCATTGTTCACCAGACGTTCTACAAATCTGCTTCAGTTTGTGTTTATTAACCCTTTAGTTTCACTTCATCACGCAGCTATTTTCGTTAGAGGTATCTGTTAAAAACATTTAATTAATTAATAATCTAGTGTGTACTCATTTTCTGTCATAGTTTCTTCAAAATTAAGTTTTAGTTGAGTGTTTTAAATAAAAATATTTTCATTTTCATCATGACGCGTACGCCCCACCCCTTTGATTGCCATACCCCCAGCCACGGCCACTTGCCCAACCCTACCACCTTAACCTACAAATTTTCTGTGGGTAACCCTGTATATTTGATGTACATAAGATGATTTATTTACATCTAATATATGAAGAGCTCCAATGAAAAAGCCACAAAATGCCACCTTT